>NC_058131.1:515943502-516098953 GCF_016433145.1 Gracilinanus agilis
TATATATATATATATATATATGCACATATGCAATCTTTGTACATTTATACATTTGGGTGCATATCTATGTTTCTGTGTGTGTAGCACCCAGTGGCACTCTAATTCCTACTTTTCCCTACCACCAGGCAACCCATCTTATATTCACATTAAAATTACACTGAATGGGGGCAGCTGGGTGGCTCAGTGGATTGAGAGCCAGGCCTACAGACCCTTGGTCCTAGGTTCAAATCTGGTCTCAGACAATTCCTAGCTGTGTGACCCTGGGCAAGTCACTTAACCCCCATTGCCTAGCCCTTACCACTTTTCTGCCTTGTTGTCAATACACAGTATTGACTCCAAGACTGAAGGTATAAGGGTAAAAAAAAAATTACACTGTGAATCTCCATTCACACAACAGCATAGCTCATGAGCCCCCATCCATATGTACACTTTTACTAGTCAACCAGAGGAATCAAGGAATCACAAAGTAAGAAAAGAAAAGTAGGAATAAAATATTCCATTTAAATCTATCAATTGGGAATAACTATTTGCACCAAATATGTTAATAAGGGTCTGATACTATATATATGTATGTATAGATACATACAAATCTATGTAACTGTTAAGATTAAAGTTTAATGTATTATTATTTATTAAATAAATTAAAGAGCACTTCAGAGAAATAAAAGGCTTCTTGTATTTGGTCATTCCCTTACCAAGCTGTTCCCATGAACACCTTCTAGCTCTGAATTTCTAGCCAGAGGCCCACTTCCTTTCCCCAAGTCCCTTTTAAGCTATTTGTGATAGCAGTATTCTGAGTTTCTCTGATTTAGTAGACTCCAACCTCAGTCAAAATCAGAGATGCAATCTAATTCTATCAGGGAACGGGCTATTTTCAAACTCAATATGAAATTTTCCCCCTTTAAACTTTAAAGTCAATATTATGGTAGCAGGAAAAGGAAAAGGGTTGCAGGGTAGTGTTAAATTCTCATATAATATACATTTATATATGTATGTGTGTTTATTATATATGCATATATATATACATGTTAGAAAGTTATACAAATCAATATATATATAAAGTCAAGAGCCACTCCTTTATTAAAGGATATGTTCAAAGAATAGGAATAAAGATATCTCAAAAGAAAAATTGTAAGCTATTAACAACCACATGAAAGATTGCTCCAGATCACCATTAATAAGATAAATATATAAATACATACATATAGAGATATAAATCATTAAATTTTATTCATACTCAGAAAATTAGAATGCAATACAAAAATGTAGAATAACCACATAGAGGATGGGCTATGAAAACAATAGCAAAAACAACACTACAGAGGGCAGCTGGGTAGCTCAGTGGAGTGAGAGTCAGGCCTAGAGACGAAAGGTCCTAGGTTCAAAACTCGGCCTCAGCCACTTCCCAGCTGTGTGACCCTGAGCAAGTCACTTGACCCCCATTGCCCACCCTTACCACTCTTCCACCTATGAGACAATACACCGAAAAGTACAAGGGTTAAAAAAACAAAACAAAACAAAACAAAAAAAACACTACTGCCAGTGTTCCTACAAATTAGTACAATCATTCTGGGAAACAATTTAGAAATATGCTATGAAAGTAACTAGCATAGTTTTGCTTCTCTTTTTTTTTGACAGCTCTTCCCATCTTATTTATCAGCAAGAAAATACAGTATCCCCTCCCCACCTAAAAATAGCAGCTTTTATTTGGTACTAAAGAACTGAAAAATTGATGTGATTGATTAGACAATGACACAACATATTGTGTTACATGAATATAATGGAATATTACTGTGCCATAAGAATTTTAAAAGATGAAGAATTCAGAGAATCATAGAAAGACATATAAACTGAGGCAGAATAAAGTATAAAGGGTGTATACAATGCTCAGACAGGACTTGTTCCTCTGGTTTAAGGGCTGCCAAGTGCTTTTCAGAGTTTCTCTCTGAAAATCTTTAAAATCTTTTTGAATATCTGCCTTTAATGTCCACTTTTCATCCAACTCTCAACTGTCTCTCTATGAAGCTGTAGCATGTGTCAGCACTATATCCTGGTAAAGCTGTCTCAATAGATGAAGTTGAAAAAGAGTATGGAATACTACATTTGCTTGGGATAGAATCCCCCCAACGTAGGAATTGATCTAAAGTCCATTAACTACTCTCGACTTGGTTAGGCTAGTCTGCAGTAGATCAAAAAGAAATATGAGATGAACAAATTTAGAGATATCTTCATTACAAATGTTTGTTGCACTATTTGTGCCAAATCAGTGGGAGAACCTTCCAAACTCATATTGTTCTGATCATACACAATGGGAGACATTGTAAATTGACCTAAAAATCATCATTTCATTTTGTTCCTTTTCAAGTACATAAGACAACCACCAACCGACTGAGTGGGACCAATAATCAATCAAGAAAGAAGTATTTATTAAATGTGCCATGGGCACTGTCTAGGGTTGGGGTTCTTAAACTGGAGCCCATGAAATTGAAAAAAAAATGATAGCTTTTTTCTTTTTTTAAACCCTTACCTTTTGTCTTAGAATTGATACTAAATATTTTTTCCTAGGCAGAACTTTGACAAGAGCTAAGCAATTAATTTGAAGTCCTTGCCCAGGATCATACAGCTAGGAAGTGTCTCCCAACTCCAAGCCTCTCTCTATCCACTAAGTCATCCAGTTACCCTTGGTAACTGTTTTTCTCTTGCTTACTATGTTTCTCTTGGTATTCTTTTGTATTTGTATTTTATATTTTTAAAAACATATTTCTGACCAGTCTTAAAGATTTCACTAAACATTTCAAGGAGTCTATATCACAAAAAGGTTAAAAACACCTGTTTTAAGATATGGGTATAAAATAAAAAAATCCACATTCACAAAATAACAATCTTTAATCTCAATTATGTTCTAATAGGAGATCCAATAAGTACATATGTCATATACAGCATGAATATAAAGGGAACAACAAGTCAGTTTGAGAGGAAGGCCACAAGGAGCTGGTGGAACTATGAAAAACTTTATGCAGAAGATGATGTTTGAACTGCATTTTAATTTTTTCATTTGTTCCCTTGATATTCTTGATCTTTGTTCTCCCAAATGAATGTTGTTATAATTTTTTCTAATCCTATGAAAAAAGGTTTTTGATTATTTGTTAGGAATAACACATTTGTTAGGAATTGTTAGCAATAAGTAAATTAGTTTAGGTAGCGTTGTCATTTTTATTATTTTAGCTTGTCTAATCCAGGAACAACTAATGTTTTTTTTTTCCAATTGTTTAGATTTAGTTTTATTTGTGTGAAAAGTGCTTTGTAGTTGTGTTCATGTAATTCCTGAGTTTTTCTTGGTAGATAGATTCCCAAATATTTTATATTACCAAGAGGGATTTTAAATGGAGTTTCTATTTCTAACTCTTGCTGCTAATTTTCATTGGAAATAAATAGAAATGCTGATGATTTATGGTGATTTTTTTTGTAACCTGCAGCTTTGCAAAAATTATTAATTATTTCCAGTATTTTTTTAGTTGAGTTTCTCAGGTTCTCTAAGTATATCATCATATCATCTGCAGAGAGTGATAGCTTAGTTCCCTCACTGTCTACTTTAATCCCTTTGATTTCTTTTTCTTCTTTAATTGCTACAACTATCATTTCTAGTACAATAAGTAAGTGGTGATAATGGCCATCCTTGCTTCACTACTGATCTTTTGGGGAAGGCTCCTAACTTACTCCCATTGCAGATGAAACTTGCTGATGGTTTTAAATAAATACTGATTATTATTTTGAGTAAAGCAGTTCTATTCCTATATTTTCTTGTGTTTATAATAGGAATAGGTGTTGTATTTGGCAAAGGCTTTTTCTGCATCTATTGAGTAATCACATGGTTTCTGTTAGTTTGATTATTGATAGGGTCAATTATGTGGATGGTTTTTCCTAATATTAAACCATATCTGCATTGCTGGTATAAATCCTACCTGGACATTGTGGATAATCCTTGTGATGACTTGATGTAATCTCTTCTCTAGTTCATTTATTTAAGATCTTTGCATCTATATTCATTAAGGAGATTGTTCTAAAGCAGATGGGCAAACTACGGCATGCAGGCCAGATGCGGGCCCCCTGAAATGTTCTATCCAGCTGTGCAACATCATTCTTAATCTGATGAATTCAATGAGTAGGATACAATACAATGAAACTTTGAAAAAGTTGTCTTAGAAACAGACTGACAGATGAGCATTTCCTTTCCTTTGGCCCCCTCTTTAAAAAGTTTTCCCATCACTGGTCTAAAGTTTTCTTTCTCGGTTTTTGGTCTTCCTGATTTCAGAATCAGTACAATATTAACGTCATAAAATGAATTTGATAAGATTCCTTCTTTGCTTATTTTGTGAAATAGTTTGTGTAGTGTTGGGATTAGGTTTTTTTTTTTGTAAACGTTTGATAGAATTCACTTGTGAAAACATCAGGTCCAGAGGATTTTTTTCTTGGGAAGTTGCTTGATGGTTTGCTCAATTTCTTTTTCTGAGATGGGATTATTTAAGTGTTCTATTTCCTTTTTTGTAAATATAGGCATTTTATATTCTTGTAAATATTCATCTAATTCACCAAGATTATCATATTTGTTTCCATATGACTGGGCATAGTAGTTCTTAATAATTGTCTTAATTTCCTCTTATTTAGAGGTGAGATCACCCTTTTCATCTTTGCTACTCTTAATTTAATTCGAGTCATTCTTTTTTTTTTTTAAATTAGATTTACTAGTACTTTATCTATTTTATTTGTTTCTTTCTAAGAACTAGTTCCTGGTCTTACTCATTAATTCAATAGTTCTTTTACTTTCAATTTTATTAACTACTTTGATTTTTAAGTTTTACAATTTAGTTTATATGTGGGAATTTTTAATTTGTTCTTTTTCTAACATTTTAAGTTCCAAGTCCAATTCACTGATCTCTCTTTCTATTTTATTGCTATAGGCACTCAGAGATATAAATTTCCCCCCGAGTACTGCCTTGGCTGTATCCCATAGGGTTTTTAAATTTAATTTTTTTTAATTTTGTAGTATGTTTTTAATTGAATTTGTATATTTCATAAGAGTTTATTTGTTTCTTTTTTTCCCTTTTTTTTATTTAGAATATTTTTCCATGGTTACATGATTCATGATTTCCCCCACACCCCCTCTGTTTCTGCCATCCTCCCAAAGCTGACAAGCAGTTCCACTGGGTTATATATACATGTATCATTGTTCAGAACCCATTTTCATGTTATTCATATTTGCAGTAGAGTGATCTTTTAACATCAAAACCCCAATCATATTCTCTATCGAACTACTTGATCAATTATATGTTTTTCTTCTGCATTTCTGTTCCCACAGTTCTTTCTATGGAAGTGGATAGCATTCTTTCTCATAAGTTCCTCTAGATTGTCCAGGGTCATTGCATTGCTACTCGTAGAAAAGTCTATCATATTTGATTGTGTTTCTGTGTACAACGTTCTCCTGGTTCTGCTCTTTTTCCTCTGCATCAGTTCCTGGAGGTCGTTCTAGTTCACATGGAATTCCTCCATTTCATCATTCCTTTCAGCACAAATTTTCATTTCCTCACCATCAGATACCACAATTTATTCAGCCATTCCCCAATCAATGGACATCCCTTCATTTTCCAAATTTTTGCCACCACAAAGAATGTGGCTAAACAAGTCTTTTTCCTTATTATCTTTTTAGGGTACAAACCCAGTCCTGGTACTGCTGGGTCAAAGGGTAGACATTCTTTTAAAGCCTTTTCCACATAGTTCCAAATTACCCTCAGGAATGGTTGGACTAATTCACAACTCCACCAGTAGTGTTTTACCATATCCCCTCCAACATTTATTGGTTTCCTTTGCTGCCATATTGACCAATCTGCTAGGTAAGAGGTGGTATCTCTGATTTGTTTTAATTGCATTTCTCTAACCAGGAGGGATTTAGAACACTTTTTAATGTGATTATTGATAGCTTTGATTTCTTCATCTAAGAATTGCCTATTCATATCCTTTGACCATTTGTCGATTGGGAAATGGCTTGATTTGTTTAAATTTGACTTACTTCCTTATATATTTGGGAAATTAAACCTTTATCAGAGAGTTTTGTTATAAAAATATTCTCCCAGTTTATTGCTTTCCTTCTAAGTTTAGTTGCATTGGTTTGTTTGTACAAAACCTTTTTTAATTTGATATAATCAAAGTAATTCATTTTGCATTTTGCAATGTTCTTTATCTCTTGATTAGTCTTAAATACCTTCAGCTTTCATATAGATCTGGCATATCCCATAGGTTTTGATATGTTGTTTCCTCATTGTCATTCTCTTCAATGAAGTCTGTTTCTATGATTTCTTCTTTGACCCACCAGTTTTGAAGAATTAGATTAGTTTCTTATTCATCTTAAATTTGCCTTTCTTTGGACACTTATTAATTAAAAATTTTATTGCATTATGATCTGAAAAATTTGAATTTATTATTTCTGCTTTTCTGCATCTTTTTGCAATGTTTTTGTGCCTTAGTACATAGCCTATCTTTTAATGTACCATGTACTGTTGAGAAGAAGGTGTATTCCTTTTTATCCCTGTTCAATTTATCCAGGTATCTATTAACTCTAATTTTTCTAACTTTTCATTGATTTCCCTGATTTCTTATTTCTTTCTTATATATTTTTTGGTTTGATTTATCTAGTTCTGAAAGGAGAAGGTTGGGATTCCCCACAAGTGTGATCTTACTTTATATTTCCTCCTTACTTTTATTTCTCCTTTAGAAATCTAGATATTATGTCATTTGGTACATAAATGTTTAGTAATGATATTACTTCATTGTTTATTGGAACTTTTAGCAAAATGTAATTTCCTTCCTTAATGTTTTAAATCTGATCAATTTGTACTTTAACTTTGTCTGATATCCTGATGGCTACTTCTGCTTTTTTTTTTTTACTTTAGATGATGCATAATAAATTCTGCTCCAATCTTTTACCTTAAATCTGTGTGTGTCACCCTGTCTGAAATGGGTTTCTTGTAAACAATATATAGTAGGATTCTGGATTTTAATTCACTCTGCTATTTGCTTCCTTTGTATGGGTGAGTTCACCCCATTCATATTCAGTGTTATAATTACTAACTGTGTATTGCCCTCCATCATATTATCCCCCTTTAGATACTATCCTATTTCCTTTCAATCTGTTCTTCCTTACCAGTGTTTTACTTTTTGTCACCCCCTCCAACTTCCCCTCCTTCCAATTACCACCCCCTTCCCTTGTCTTATTCCCCTTTTCCTTCTCTTAGGGTTGGCTAGAATTCCATATTCCACTGAGTACATTTGTTTTCCCCTCTCTGAGCCAGTTACAATGAGTATAAAGATTAAACATTGCCTGTCATCACCCTTATCCTCCTCTCTCTATAATGATTTTTAATGCCTCTTTTTGTTAAATAGTTTACCACATTCTATCTCTCCCTTCAGTTTTCTTTCAGTGCAAGCTTCTTGATTTTTTTAACATATCATTTATATACATATCATAGTATACATACACATCATTTCATAACGTCATATTTTCATATACATCATATCATCATAATCAGCTCAGTTTTCCACCCTCTTTCTGAGTAGATTCCTTCTAGTCTACTACTAAAAGTAATTTTTGAGAATTACAGATATCCTCTTTCCATGTAGACAAATAAACATTTTGACTTTGATGAGTCCCTTAAATTTTCTCTTTCTTATTTATCTTTCTGGGCATCTCTTATGTTTCATGTTTGGACATCAAAATTTTCATTTAGGTCTTGCTTATTCCTCAAGAATGCTTGAAAATCTTCTATCTTATTGAATATCCATTTTTTCCCCTGAAAGTATATACTCAGTTTTGCTGCATAGGTGATTCTGGGTTGTAAACCCAAATCTTTTGCCTTCCTGAATATCATATTCCATGCCTTTTGATCCTTTAATGTAGAAAGTGATAGGTCCTGTGTAATCCTGATTGTAGCTCCATGATATTTGAATGGTTTCTTTTTTTTTTTTTAACCCTTAACTTCTGTGTATTGACTTATAGGTGGAAGAGTGGTAAGGGTAGGCAATGGGGGTCAAGTGACTTGCCCAGGGTCACACAGCTGGGAAGTGTCTGAGGCCGGATTTGAACCTAGGACCTCCCGTCTCTAGGCCTGGCTCTCAATCCACTGAGCTACCCAGCTGCCCCCTGAATGGTTTCTTTTTGACTGTTGAAGAATTTTCTGCTTAGCTTGGTGGCTATTTAATTCAGCTATTATATTTCTCAAAATTGTCATTTCAGGATTTCTTTCTAGAAGTGATCTATGAATTCTTTTAATTTCAATTTTATTTTCTTGTTCAAGGATCTCTGGGCAGTTATCTTTGATAATTTCTTTTTTTTAAGTTTTCTATTTTGAATATTTTCCCAAAGTTACATATTTCATGTTCCTTCCCTCCCCCCCTAACTCCCCCTTAGCCAAAGCACAATTCCACTGGGTTTTACATGTATCGTTGATTTGATAATTTCTTGTAATAAGGTACCCAGGGTTTTTTTCTTGATCATGGCTTTCAGGTAGTCCAATAATTTTCAAATTGTCCTAGATCTATTTTTTACATCAGTTATTTTTTCAACAATATATTACATGTTTTTCTCAGTTTTTTCATTGCTTTGATTATGCTTTATTATTTCTTGATTTCTAATAGAATTTTTAGTTTCTACATGGTCAATACTGATGTTAAGATCTGATTTTCCTCTGTCAGTTTTTGGTTATCCTTTTTCATTTGGTCCATTTCTTGTTGCATCATTTCCTTTCTTCTTGTATCACTTTGATTTCTCTCTTTCACTTTTCATTTAATTGGTTTTTGAAGTCTTTTTTGGGCTTTTTGAGAATTTGGGTCAGGTCCATATTTTTATTTTGGACTTTGCATGTGTTTGCTTTGCTTTCCCTGTCCCGTTCTGTGTTTGTACCTTGCTCTTTGTCTCCATAAAAATTCTTTAGTGTTAGGTGCTTTTTTTGTTGTTTGCTTATTTTTCCTAATTAATTATATGTTGGCTCTGTTTTCTGGGAAGTTGAGGTACCCTCTTAAACTTCAGGCCTTGACTGATGTTATTCTCAGTTTATTTTTTGAGTCTGAGGGCTGAGAGGTCTGGGAGCCCCCTCCTTCTGCTGATTCAATTAACCTTTGAGATACTGATGGCTTAAGGACTTTCCTCAGGCTTGGGCATAAGCTTTTGATTTACTCTGACCTTGATAAGGTCAGGGGCTGATCAAATTCTAGCTCCAGGTTTAGGCTCAAATTTTTGGTCTTGCTGTGTACTTAATCCAAACAGGCACACCCTTCATTGCCCTGTTTTGGAGCTCTGCCCTGAGGTTTAGGCAGAAAGATCAGTACTTAGTACTTAGTACTATCAGCCATCCAAAAGTGTGTACTATGTCCTTATCTCATGGCCACACTGAAAATCTTCACTTTGCTCTGTGCCCACAGAGATCAGCCCACTTTAGCCCAGACTGCCCTGGGCTGGTATTCTGGATTTCTCCAAAGGTTTGAAATTTCAGAGGTGTGGTTTGGCTTGGACTACTATTTGCCCAGGCAGCATTTTAGATTCTGAATATTGGCTTGGGCTTAAGTTCCAAACCTGGGACAGCAGATGTAGGGTGGGGAAGGGGTGTCTTGCTCTTGACTTGCTCTTCCCTCCTTGCTACAGCCTTTTGCTGGCTCTTCTTTCCTCTCACCACAGTTCCCCAGATGTTCTCTGCCTACCTTTTGGGTTTTTCTTTTCTTGAAAATTGTTTCACTCTATCTCCTTGGAGGTCCTTTTACTCCTGTATTCATTTTGTAGTGATATTTTAATCTTGGTCAGAGAGGATTCTTGTGGTGACATGGAATAGCTCTGCTTCACTCCTCTGTCTTGGCTTCACCCCTGGAAGTAAGTATATTATTCACTTTTTTCTCAATTTTTTGATAGATTAGGTTTTTTTTTGTTGTTGATTTTTTTAAAACCCTTAAGTTCTGTGTATTGGCTCCTTGGTGGAAGAGTGGTAAGGGTGGGCCATGGGGGCCAAGTGACTTGCCCAGGGTCACACAGCTGGGACGTGTCTGAGGCTGGATTTAAACCTAGGACCTCCCGTCTCTAGGCCTGACTCTCAATCCACTGAGCTACCCAGCTGCCCCCGATAGATTAGTTTTTATTGTTCTCCCTACCCCCTTTTTCTTCCATTATTCTTCTTTATAAGAAGTTTTGTTATAAAGGAATGGCTTTATTTATATCTAAGGAAAAAATGTAGGCAATGCAAAAATCAAACAAATTCAAAAGAGCTTATTTTTAAAAAGAAAGAAATTAAAGTGACAGTTTTTCCAAAGTCTGAATGTTCTTTGAAGTTCACGTTATAACACTCCCACATTCTCTTAATTTCTTGCCCCAAACTTGCTGTTCTTACTTGTTGCCACTTCAAATTTTATGAAATTTTATAATTCTTCAAGCAAGTCATTCCCTTGTAGATATATAAACAAGTTCCAAATAAAAAATGCCAAGTTCATCAAAATTGCTTGACTAATTGATACTAATTTAATATTCCTTCTTTATTTGATGTTGTTGTTGCTTTTGCTATTGTTGTATATCACATACTAAATAAGGAAATTGGAGTTCAAAGATATAAAATTATTTATCCAAGGTCTTATAGATAATAAGTATCAGGGTCAGGATTTGATTTCATATTCTACTATTCCAAATACAAATTTCTTTCCAGTCTATCACAATCACAGGAGATTATCTCTGAATTTTTTGTCCATCTTGCAAACAGAAGTAGCGCGCTCACACACACACAGGAAATTCTAGAGTTTGAGTCCTCTTTTCCCCTGGAAAATTTGTGGCTTGAAGACTTTGTGGATCAAATAACTATACCGTGGAACTGGGGACATTTATGATGAATAGCAGGAAGTAGGGAAAAAGAAAGAGCTAAAAAAAAGCCTTACCAGTAGAAGATAGTATTGGACAAAAATTGGTAAATTTTTATGAAATAAGCCCCCACATTTAGAGTAGTGAGTGTCTACAATTTATACTGGGGGAAATATGACTATTCATTACTCATTATAGAGTTTCTTCAAAAAGAGAGGTGTAACAGAATGGTGGATAAATTAAGTTTTGGAAATGGAGTCTAGAATAACCTGGATCCATATCTTACCCATGACACTTCTGATGTGAGTATCTAAGACTATATGTGACCACAGGTAAGCTCCTATCCTTCTGAGTCTCTGTTATCCATACGAGAGAGACAAAAATAGCTGTAGTATATCACAGAATAATTATGATAATATTAATTAATAATAATTATGATAATAATCAAATAGATAATATGTGTAATATATCTTTCAATCTTTAAAATAATATAATTAATCCCCAAGCATTTATTAAGTTCCTATTATGTACTGGGCTTTGGCTGTCTAGACTACAGCTTAAAACAAATGAATGAGAGTGATCTGTCCAGAGATGGAGGATACCTAAGAAAGGTAGGCAAAGATGTATTTCCTAGATATCTTGTATGCCTAAACAAAAGTCTTTACACAAACAAACAAAGAAAATGAGAATATTTCCCTCATTCAAGATATTACAAAGCCAAAGAATAAGAAAGAAAAATCCCACTTTAGATACATGAAGTTCACAGGAAATAAAATCTAAGAAAGTAGAGAGTATTAAAGCCCATTGACTCTGCATTGGAGACAAAATCTAAAAAAGTAGCCCATGATAAAGTCTATAGCCTTAAATACCTATACATTATTAGTCAAAATTTATGCAATAAGCTAGAAGGACTAGGGATGTGATGGAAAGAGGCAGATGTGATCATTTTTTAACCAGGGACTCTTGAAAATGTGAAATGGAATTTTAAGTTAATCAATCAAGAACTGAAATTATCCCTACTTAACACTTACTAAGTCACTAACAAAGAATGTTCACTCTTCAAAAGGCTACAAACATTGCATCCCCACCCTCCACAATGCTAGGCAAATTGAAAGGCTATGATTGATTTCTAAGATGTGATGAGGATTGCTGATGGGTGGAGAAAACTATACAAGTGGGAGACTGATAGAGATTCAGGGTCTTTTCTCTTCATTCAGGAGATTCTTAGTGCTCTTCATTCTTGGAGGAATTCTTGGCTTTTCATTCTTGGAGGCTTGGCTTCTTGCTTGGATTTTCTTGGAGGCCTTTAGTCTAGATAACATGAGCTCTGGTGAGATTTTGGCCTCCTGTGTGCTGAAGGTTTGGGGTGATTTTTTTCAGCATCTTTGGCTCTTTAGATTTTGGCTTCCTGATCTGGACTTTGGATTCTGATGAGATTTGTATTCAGATTTGCATTCTAGGTCTGGAGGCTCTAGGATTAGGACTTAGTGTATTTTTAGTTAGATGATATTTTCTACCTCCTTCCTATATTTCCCAATTTAATATCTCTAACTTGCTGTAAAAAGAGTTACTAAAAGCCTACTGACTCATAGTTTAACTCTAACTTTTATAAATGGCGACTACAATAATTCTTTTTTTTTAATTCTTATATTTGTCAAACCAAACTTTTAACTATTACAATTGGCAGTCAGTTTTAATTATTACAAAAGGATGAAACATCTGACTAGATCATGATTCTACATAAGCATGCAATAATCAAAAGAATCATGAAGAAAAAGGGGATATGGTATAGTATTATATATTAAGAGATTATATTTATGTAAAGAAATCCAGAAAAAAATGGGGGATGCATAATAATGTGTTTTTGGATGAAGGTCAGTGAAGAAACAAAGTGATTTTGTGACATTGGACAGAAAAAAGATAGATGAGTATGAGAACAGTTCAGGCTAGCATGGAAGTATGATATAGTTGTGATAAGAAACTTCCCTTATCCAGACATCTTTGACAAAAGCAAGAGCAGCTAATAACTACTTGATTTGATTCAGTGATAATTTTATCCTTCAAAAGATGAAGGAATGAATAAAGGGAATTTTGATTCTGGATCTGATACTCATGAATAGGGAGGGGCTTGTTGCTAGAGTGGGAATGCTAGAAACCCTGGGGAGATATTATCACTCTTTCCTTGAATCTGTGATAGAGGAGAGGAAATCTGGGCATACTCTGGCATTCGTAATACATTTTGGAAAATAGTTTTCAAAAGTTTCAGAGAAAAAAAAGCATGATCTAATGGACAGAAATGATACAAGGACATCAGAGAAAGGATGGATGATGCTAGTACATCACTTGGGCAGTCTATTTCTAATCCATTGTTCTTACTTGATGACTAGCCTCTCTCTTTTCCTGATCATAATTTTCCTAGCTATTAGATTTATGTCACTTTTCCTACAAAAGTCCTCATTGGTAAAATATTTGCCCGCTGTTTATGTCCACAATATACTCAACCCTGCCCCCTGGAAGCACCAGAAATATTGATTGAAGGATGTGAATTAATTTTTATAGACATGCTGTGAATAATGTCTTTTCTCCAAAGCACATAGCCCTTTGTAAGAATAATACTTTTTGGAATGTCCATGATAAACATAAACTTTCAAAATGAGGATCGAACTACATTTAGGAACTAAATTTAGAAATAATCAATTAAATTAATTAAGCATTTAGAACTAAAACTAAGCATTTAGGAAATGTCTCTCCTATGTGCTAGGTGCTGTGTCAAGTATTAGGGGTACAAAGAAAGATAAAAGACAGTCCTTGATTTTAAGAAGTTCATTGCCTACTGAGCAAGACAACAAAACAAACCATTATATCCTATCACAATGTCCTGGGCTGTAGAGATAATTTTCTTTGTCCTCTTATAATAAACAATTATAGGCATGTTTTTATTTCTTATTTGTATAAGAAAACTGTTTCTTTATCTGTTTAATTTTGGATATTAATTTAAAATTAGTATATCATATTCAATAAGTTCAGCTCAATTTAGCAAACATTTACTAAACATCTATTACATGCAGAAGCACTGTACTTGCTGAGAGAAAAAATAAATGTTAGATGCTGGAGAGACAAATTAAAAAAAAAACAACTTAATCACTGTCCAAAGGAGTTTCCATTTTATTACAGAGTTACAAAATATCAGAGTCATTTTAATTGAAAGTAAGGACTATTAATTAAGGGAAACAGGAAAGGCTTTTCCTCGTAGACTAAAAAACTGGGATGTCAAGTTCAAGAAACAGATTTGGTTATAAAGGACTAATTTTAAATGTCTTGAAAAGGTGATGTGAGCCCCATTGTGGAAGGGTTTAAATGTTTGGTAGAGAATTTTATATTTTATTAATAAAGCAAAGATCTTAATCTTTTTTCTCTCATGGAAACCTTTGAGAATCTGGTAAAACCTATGTACATCTTAGAATAACCTTTTTAAATGCATAAAATAGAAATACAAAAGAAATCAATAATGTGGAAATAAAGATGATTTTTCTTCACATCCTAGTTCACAGACCTCCTGTAATCTGTCTATAAATATCTAAGAGAAAAGGGAGCCTGGGTTAGGCACCTTTATCCTGAAGGCAAGAATGGGCCATATAATGTTAAAAACACATATGTATATAGTACTATTGTTTGTTATTCAATCATGTTAATATTCTGACTCTTCATGACCTCATTTGGAGATTTTTTTGGCAAAGATATTTGAGTAGTTGGCTAATTCCTTCTCCAGCTTATTATACAGATGAGGAAAGTGATGCAAAGAGGTTTAAGTGACTTGTCCAGGGCCCCACAGCTAGTGTCTAAGGTCAGATTTGAACTCAAAAAGACCATTCTTCCTTGATCCATTCTGTCACCTATTTGCCCAAAAGGATTACTACTTGAATGCAAAGAACTGTAGAGTTCATATGGATTTTGAGTTGAGAGTTTCTAAATGAAAAACATGGGTGACATGAACTTCTTACCAAACTCATAATTATATCTTCTTTAGAAGATAAAATATAGTAAACTGAAAAAAGGGCTACAGTCTCCAATGATGAGGGAAGATACCAAAGTCATTATTATTTAAATTTCTAGATTTTCTTGAGAGTCATTAAAAAAGTTTAGCCAGTTTGGAGAGCTTCTTAAGAAGTTCTTAACTTTAACCCATGAACTTTATGTGCAATATTTGTGTGTATGTATATGTTCATATTTTATATACAGATATACTCATGGCTATATATTTGCATGTATTCTTATATATATATATGAAGATATAGACATGTATATATTTATTCAAGATTATATTTCATTATAATTTATTTCCTTTTATAAATCTTTGTATTATATTTTATGCATTTAAAAATCATTATTCCAAGAAGAGGTTCATAGACTTTACCAGAATGTCAAAGGGTTCCATGATAGAGTGAAAAGCTTAAGAATTCTTCTTTTAGAAGAGATAAGGTCACATAAATGAGTGCCAGTGGCTAGAGCCCTTTAAAGTGGAAATGGAATGGGAAGAGTAAATAATCACAGAAAGAATATGTTGCTGGGAGGAGTGAAACGGCCTACACAACACTGACAGAAGCTTTTCAGTTTCCTATACTGGGGTCTAGCAATCAGGGAGAGGTAGGAAAATAGAGGAGTCAACTCTTGTCTCTTCCTGAACTCTCTTGAATTCTTCTGATATTATACTGAAGTTTCAAAATAAAATATATGTTTGTGAACTGAATCAAAGCTGGCAACTATTTAAATCTGGAACTAAAGGTTAAAGAGAAGACCAAGCTGGC
The DNA here is from genome assembly GCF_016433145.1 of Gracilinanus agilis. Lineage (NCBI taxonomy): Eukaryota > Metazoa > Chordata > Mammalia > Didelphimorphia > Didelphidae > Gracilinanus > Gracilinanus agilis. Next base: position 515,959,187 of record NC_058131.1, read on the forward strand.
ATCTGGACAAAATGGGTACACAATAGAAAGAAAAGAACACATTTTAGAAAAATTCAGGATGTTTACTTGTAAATGAAAAGGTTGATAAAATTTGTATGATCATATTAGGAAGTAAACAGAGACAAAAAGCCATGACTTCCATTGCTCTCTTATTTCTTCCTTATTGACAGGTGAGGTTTATTCTTTGAATTAAGTTTCCATGAGAACCTTCATTTCTTTACTCCACAGTGAAGAAGAAACTGTGATTCACCAACTTTTCAGTTCTGGTCCAGCTATGGCTAGCCTCAAAATATAAAAAGAAATCTAAAATCTCTTCTTGCTCATCCCAGAACATGTATATTCTCACTGCCTCCTGCCATCACAGTTGGGTGGATTTCAAGTACAGAAATGTGTAACCCCTGAGGAATGTTTTAAGAAGGTCACTGAGAAATGAATAGATTTGTAACTGCTAGAAGACCTTAGGGAATTCATTTAATCCATATCCATAGATCAATAAGTATTATTGATGGGCATGTTTAATTACTGTAATCCTCTTGAAATAAATTTGAAAACACAACGTAATTGACTATACTTTTCAACTCTTAAGTAATCATCATTTTTCTTTACCTTTTCTCCTTAATAGATTTGGCTATTTTGACCTGTCATTCCAGACTTCTCTAACCTTTAGGGGAATAGGACAAAAATAGAAATCCCAGATCTTTTTACTCCCAAATCATCTATTTTTCCTAGGGAAGAGAATTTCAAACTCAATCTCATGGTAAGGATGCTTCCTTCTTGAAAAGTATAAAAATTATTATGTTTTGATAACTCACATAGAAAAATTTATCCCTTACTAGCAAATTTTGGCTCCAAAGAAGCCATTAACATTCTCCTTATAGGAAAGTAAAACATTTACTCTTATGAAGTAGAATATTTTAGGGTTTCTCTTTTTCATTTCTTTTTTCATTGAGAAGCATATTGGCATGGGGAAAAAGAGGAAGACTTCAGGTATCACGGAAACCTGAGTTCGAGGTTGAGTTCTGCCTCTGACACTTGATATTAATAAGAACTTGGGCAAATCATATAACCTCTCATGGCCCCGAGGAAAATCCCTTATAATATAAATTGTTGAGCAAATACTGATCTGCATTAAGAGAGAGAGAGAGAGTTTCCTCATTGAGTGTTTCCTATAGTAATAAAATCACAGGCCTGATTAAAAAATCTTTTAACTAAGATACCACCTTAGAGATAAAACATTTATTTTCTTGCAAAAGCACTCAGACCCTTTTACATTCACTGATCTTCAACCAATAATTTTTTTCTGAATTAATTGAACTGGACCTGATAATATTTCCACTTCTAGATATCATCAATCATTTTGTTCTCCACGCTTTGATAGCTATGTAAAGCCAAGTTTAGAAAATGTGCCATTTTCCTATTTCCACTAATCCTGGTTTCTACAAAAGTTTCCCAAAATTCAAGTTTGAAAAGCACAGCTCAGGAAGGTAATGACAGGCACCAGTTCTCAGTTCATTGCCAGCATGGAAGCACCAATTTGATTCCTACCATAACAATTTTGCTGTTGCTAGTGCATCCAATTTTTTTAACACAGCTTCTCAAATGACAGAAATCATCCCGTCACTTTGTTTCATAAAATTGACACCCCAGGGAAATGCAAAATATAGTAAGAACTTTAGCAAAGCTGTTTCCCCATCTCCTGCTAGGTATTTCTGAATCCCTTTTTTCCCCCTCTGAAGCTAATGTCATCAAGTCCCAATTGCTTGTTGTTCTTTTCTTCTCATTCTGTTCATGTGCTATAACATTCCTTGGCTTCCCTCACTGCAGAGAGTTGGTGTTTTAAAAAGTGTTACTCATAGCCAGGGATTCTACGGAAGGATGATTTGAATTCAGTGACAAAGAAAAAGGAACTTGATGCAATTATTTCACACAAAGGGTAATAAACATATGGAATAAATTACTTAGGAAGGTGATTCAGAGTTTAAGGAACACCTGGATTTGTTTCTCCAGGCAGTGGATTAGAGAATAGAGTGAGAAGGAGGAAGGTGAAAGTCACAGAGAAGTGTTGGAGAGCTAACTCCTTACCGAAATGGCACCCTTTGAGCTCATTAGGTGCAAGAACTAAAAGCGAGGCTCATTTAGGGGAGCAGGGTTTGACATCACCCTGGGAACAAATTAGAATAAATAAAAGAAACTATCTTCCTTAGAAAGTGAACTCCTGATTTTGATGAAGAAAAGAGCAAGATGGATGGGATCCTAAGCCTTGGATGAAGGAGAAAAGACAATAAGGGGAAAGGAAACCTGACTACTGAGTCAATAAACTCTATGTTTGGATCTCAGATGCAAAGTAAATTGAGTCTAGTTTGAACAACAATTCCAAAGATTCTGATGATTCAATCTATTATGAAATGCACTTAATATGTACCTATTTATTATGTATGTAATATTATACTATGTACAAGGCATAAAAATACAAAGGAAGTCAATGCTGATAGGAGGATACTTGGTATAACAGTAGGATCTTGTTTTAAATGAATTCAATATGAAATCAGGTATGCACTAATGGAATTGAAAAATTAGAGGCAGAAAAATATATAAAATAAAAAATTTTAATTATACACTAAATCTGTACAATTTTCCCAAGCAGCATAAAATCTTGCAGCAATTCATCTAATCACATTCATTCTTGCTCTGAGAAGCATTTATGCTAGTCATTATATTGTTTTGTACCAAACATCAGCTCTGTTATCTGGAATTCTCTCGTAACAATTTTTGTCCCTGTCAGAGCAATGCTTCTCTTTGATTCATTAACACTAGTTATTAATAATGGCTCCAGAATAATGAGAGTAGTGATGCTGGTACCTCTGATAAGTCCTGTAAGATAAGGGGGCAGCTGGGTGGAGCGTCAAGCCAAGAGATGTGGGGTCCTGGGTTCAAATCTGACCTAAGATATTTCCCAGCTGTGTGACCCTGGGCAGGTCACTTAACCCCCATTGCCTAGGCCTTACCACTCTTCTGCCTTGGAACCAATGCACAGTATTGATTCTAAGACTGAAGGTAAGGGTTTAGGAAAAAAAAGTCTAAGATACGTCATAAAGTGCCAAGATAAGTCTGTACAGGAATTGCTTACTAAATAATAGAGTTCACTATTGTGTTCAGTTTTCAATTTGCATGAAGGGTGTTAGAATATATTGGTCATGTAAAACTAGGTCCTACATTTAACCCTAGTGAAAAACCCTGGAGATCATTGAGTCCAAGTTCTACATTTTTTACAGATGAAGAAACTAATGCTAGAGTAAGTGAATTCTCTGAGATCACATAGCTAGAAAAGTGATGTTCTGATGCAGTATTTGAACTTGGGTCTTCCTGACTCCAATTCAACACAATATTCCTTCTCTCACACTGCATATACTTTATAAGGTGGCGGTGAGGGAGAAAATAGTCTAAAAAATGTGCAGTAAAGTAATTTGGTAAGAATGAACATAAAGGTGAATAAAATTTATGCAAAAAAATAAAAGTGATTTTAAGAGGGATAGAGTGCTGGTAACTGTAGAGGTCAAGAAAGACCTCATGGAGGCCTTATGCATTGCTAAAAATATCACTTAAAACGGGAACTAGACTTTTGCTTAATCCTTTAAAAATTTATTTCTTTCCAATTGCATAAAAAACAATTTTCATCAATAGTTTTCTAAAATTTTGAGTTCCAAATTCTCTTCCTCCCTTAACTCTCCTAATTCTCTCCTCCTTGAGACGGCAAGAAATTTTATATCATGCAAAACATATTTCCATATTGGTCAGATTGTGAAAAGGACATATATTTAAAAAATGAAAAAAAAAGTGAGAAATAGTATGTTTCAATCTACATTCAGATTCCATCAGGAACCAGACAATGTTATTAGAAATGATGATTCCGTAATTAAACAAAATGAAGACATTGTAAGTTAAGGGAAAGAACAAAGGGGTTCACATGGTACCTCTGACACTGTGCCATTGGCTAAGTCATTTTTTAATCTCTTTCATGTCCCAGTTTCTTTATATATTAAAAAAAAAAGACAGAGAGAAGGGGAAGAAGACTAAAATGACTTCCAGCTTTAGAAGTATGAGCCTGTGGTCTTCTAATCTTGACTCTGCCATTTTTTATTATTATAACTCTGGCCAAGCCATCTAACCTCTCTGGGACACAGGTTCCCATTAAAGAAGATGAGATAAGTAAATTAAATGACATTTCATGTATCTTCCATTTCTAAATCATAGTTGGTTAGGTGTCAGAGTGCTGAGACTAGGATCAGGAAAATGAATTCGAATCCAGACTCAGAAATTTAATAGTTGTGTGGGAGCACCTTTATTGCTCATATCAAAATGTTGTTAAATAAATAAAATAAGGTAATATTTGTAAAGTGCTTAATATGGTGCCTGGCACATAGTTGGTGCTTCATAAAGGCTTACATGCACATACATACATACCCACACACACTTCCTGAACATAGCAGAATTCCCTGTCTAGATTTTTCAGTTGGGAAATTCAGATTTCAAAGTCATACCACCTGCTTGTGTAACTCTTGCTCTGACCTGATAATGATGCCGTAAGTGATTGCTTATATAGCTGGTGATTAATTCTTTCCCGGTGAACTAAAGATGAAAAGTGGATTTACTCATTTGCTCTGAAATGACTTTTTTTTTTTTTTTTTTTTTTTTACTGTTACCTTGAAGGTTCATTGGGACCCATTTGTTCTTGAATCTAAAGCCAAACAAAAATCAGTAGCAAAAGGAGGCAGTGGAATACATTCAGTAAACATTTGATGAGTTAGGATCTCTATGTGAGGTGAGAAAGATCAGTATTTAGATCCACTAAAGATTCAGAAGCTCTGTAAAGACTTTTCTAGATCATTAAATACATGGAAAGATGAGCAATGGTTAAAATTTTGAAATCGCCTGCCAGGCAATTAGTTGGAATAACTTTAATTAACTTTGCCCTTATGAGATCAGAGAAACTTTCTTAGGAAACAAGAAATATACTGACTTCCTACACTTTAACAAATATTACTCTGATTCTATGTCAGTAGTTATTCAATTCAAAATATGAAAATACTTTGGATCGTATTTCCATTATTTTGACCTTTAAAAAATAGCAAATTATAATTAGACAGTCTTGTGTTAGCTTGGAATGTTTTTATACTTATGAATGCAAAGTTGGAGCAAGAAAAGTCCAAAGCCAAGACTAACTCCAATCTAATTCAATATATATTTGTTAAGTCTCTATCAAAGACCATGCTAGGTATCCAGGGTACAAAGAGAAAAAAAAAACACAGACTTCAATGAACTTGTGTTCTATTTCACCATATTAATATAACATATTTACAGATAATTATATAAAAAGTAGTTTCAAAAGTGTGACATTGCTCCGAACTGGTGACCTCAGGAAAGCCATCATTCATGATATGGCACCTGAGCTGGTCATAGAAAGAAATCAAAGCTTATATGAGATAGAAATTAAAAGGGACTTTGTTCCAGTCATAGGTCAGCTTATAAAAAGCCATCTAGGCAAGAGAAGGCATATTGAGATCAGGGAAACAATAGATCGTTTTAGATGGCTTAGAATATAAAACATAGAGTAAGAAAAAAATCAATTTGTGCATTTCTGTCATGGTCATCAAATAGTCTCCTCAGAGGTTCCACTCACTCTTTTTCTTTTTTAAAACTGCAGCTTATGGAAAACCCAGCTGTCTCTAAACTATAATAAGGCAACTTCTTCCTGAATTGAAATTCAGTTGTAGTCAAATGCCATAAAATGACACAAGACTCAGAGATTTAAACTTCTTTTTCCTATTTTTAATTTTTTTAGGTCTCCCTATGATACGCAGGCTTTAAGTGTGGCAGCTATTCACTGTCTTCATCCCAACAGTGATTGGCACATAAGCTTTAATCTGCTCTCTTTCTGCCCTTGGTCAGTGAGCCCTCTGTTTGGCAGCCTGGTGACCCCCTGTTCCCAGAATTCACCATATTGACATGTACTCTATCAGCTTAGAGCCCCCCTGTAGCCCAGGAATCCCAAATTGAAGGGATCCACCAACCCCACCCTGAGAAACAGAGAGGCTTATGCCCTCTCTTCTGCCCAGAGGTTTATGCCTTTAATAACTATGTGGTCACGTCTCATCTCATCCTTGGACATCTCACAGCTCTCTGCTTGGATTTGCTGACATTTTTGGTCATTTCTCTACAAAATAATATCCTCACAAATTATTATTTTCTGTTTGAATTCCATTTTGGCCTTTTAGCTTTGTTCTTCTCTCTGAGTTTTAGAAGAGAGTTTCTCAACTGAAGTGAGAAAAATTCATGGTTATTTCTTTCTTTCCTTTCATGATGGTCTTGCCATTTGACATTGTGGTACGTTCTCTGAAGGGGAGTTATGGATGACCTTCAGCATGAAGAAGATCTGATTAAGAGCCATGTTAGGAATAGAGTCAGAAATCAAAGTTAAGCACCTGTGACTAAGAAGACAATAATAGTGTGATTATTTCCTTGATAAAACATAAACTGAACTTGGAGCTTTCTTTTGAAACTTAAGGTCTGTGCTTAATTTAGACTTACAGTTTCTAGATTCAAATAAATGCCATATATGGGAGTAGTACTCGAGCAAATTAGATATGGTGTCACATGAAGTCACACTATAGACCTCAGCCTAGTGTAAAACCTGAAGCTTTTTGGATGAGTCTGTTGTTCATGGACCATGAAGAGCCTTCCTTATTTATCCAGCCAGATCGTTAGTACTCCTGCTCCTTGCTCAGCTTTGAAGACAACCATAATTTCCAGTCTTTTGTTTGACAATGAAGGCCTGCCTAGAAAAATTGAGGGTGTTGCCAGGATTGTTAAAAGACATTTTTGTAGTGCACTGTATTCTTTTACTCTACCCTCCTATCTTTGCGGGGAGGGGAAAGGAATGGAGGAGGAGAGAGGAGGAAAAAACCTTTACAAGATAAGGGCAGATATTTTAGGAAGATATGCAAAATATGCAAGGGTATGCTACAAAAATTCAGTTTAACAAAAAAATATAAAATGTTTTCTCAGCCAAGGGGAATGTTTTGGCACCTTCATATGTATTAACACACCTTCTAAGACTGTGTCCCTTGCACAGAATTATTTGGGAAACACCCCAAATTTTGCCAAAACTTTTTTTGGGGAAGAGACAGGAAGTCAGAAATTCAGAGTAGAGATCTGAGACACTGTAGGAAGCAAATGAATCCAAACCTTTGCCTCACATTCATTTGGCTTGATTTCAAAATAAAATATAGACTGTAAACCTGTTGGCAGATAAGTATTAATCTCTTTTTCAAATCTGTAAGATACAGAATCTGTAACTACAGATTGCCAAAAGCATGCAATTAATGAGAAAATGGTATATGTTGTGAGCATGTGAATGTATGTTGTTGGGGAGTAGAGGGGAGGGTATGAACTAAAGTTTGGCTTACCAACTCCAAATAATTTTTACATGATTACAAATACATGGAACTATGTGTTCTTGAAAAATGCTGTACCATATGGATTCATCATTAGAACCTAGCAATGCAGACTAAAGTTCATCCAATCCTCCTGAGGTTGCAGATTGGGATCATCTCCACATCAGACCTGACTTCTTTGCAAACATTTTTTTTCTCCTATTACTGTGCACCTCAATTTATACTTCCATGGCTGTATTTGTTGGGTACTCATATCTGTCCTTCCTTCTATTTTTTATTGCCACTTTTAATCAGATCTCTAATTAGTATTCTTCTTGAATCTTGAGTTTGTTGGGGAGGAGTGGAGGGTACTGCTATGTTGCAGTTATTGGTGGAGAGAGCCATACATGAAAAGGGAGAAATTAAAGCACCACCTAGTGGGTTATGATCTTATTATTATTATTATTATTATTATTATTATTGCTAACTAGGTGCTACCCTCCCTTGTTTTTTTTTGTTCTATTGAAGAATCACAAGTACTCCTTATACTTCCTAAATTTTAACCACTAATATAAAATCAATTTCTTCATCTTATTTTCAGCTCTGCTTTTAAGGTTAGCAAAATCCATTGAATTTAACTCAAGACCCAAACACAGTGGTTCTTTAGGTTTTAAAAAAATCTTCTGTTTTTATGGGACTACTCTAACTCCTCATAGCCATGAACCTTATGGATTTCATTTCATTATCATTTATCTAAAAACTACCCTCATTATGCTGATGGATCACAGAATAATACTTTTAAGAAGTAAAAGAGGCATTAGTGATTTCTAATTCTACTTTTTCATTTCTCAGATGAGAAAACTGAGGTCCAGACATTAAATGATTTACCAAACAAAACACAATTCATGGAAGAATTTTTATAAGAAATTGCCTAGCTCAGTGGTTCCCAAACTTTTTTGGCCTACCGCCCCCTTTCCAGAAAAAAATATTACTTAGTTCCCCCTGGAAATTATGAAACTATTTATTAAATTCAGAATAGAATATAATACAAAAAAAAAAAAGTGTGGCCATCACTACCTCCCTGGATTGCTGCAGCACCCACCAGGGGGCAGTAGAGCCCACTTTGGGAATCACTGGCCTAGCTCTATTTCTACTATAGGAAACTGTCTCTCTTCCAGTAACATAGTGTGAGAAGGGGAGCTGTCCACCTATTTACTCATCTATTCTTCCATTAATTAATTTGAAATCATATCATAAGTAATCATTTGTATATTGTGAAGTGTCTTAATCAATATAAAGAAGAGTTTCCAAATACAATATCTGTCCCCAAAATCTCACAATTTATGAGACAACAGTGATAGAGACATATAAAGAAAATCTTGACTGTAAATGTATAAATATAAAAGAACATTAAAAGATTAGTTAGTAATATTATTGCAATCCAGGGGTTAAGTGAAGGGATAGGAAAATAAGTAAAGAGTAGAGTTTATTTAGATAGATTTAGGGTTGAGTAGAAAAGAATATTAGGGAAGAAGGAACCTGAGAAGACATAAGAACTAAAGAGAAGATAACAGGCAAAAAAACTGAAATGAATTTCTGCAATATCTGTTTTCAAAGATAATAGAAAAATACAACAAATGTTTGCATTAGAGTTTTTGCAGAAATCTAAATGAGACTCTAAAGCACAGTCAGATGAGCTAGAAAACACAATGAAAGCTTGCTTTAAAGAAACTTCACTTAGGAATCCCAAGATAAAGTTTTGTTCTTTTCTTCTCTCCTTGTCCTTTTTCCAAGAATCCTATGAAGGCAATAAAGCTATGAAAGTCAGAGAACTTTTTCATTTTCATCATATTTTAGTGGAAGATAACACTCTAGTTGCCTGTAGAAATTGTACTCTCTTTCTATTTCATTCCAAGTCAATTAATAATGATTGTTCTTGTACACAAAATGGAGATTAATAGCCCTGAAAGAGTAGAAGTTAAATACTCTAGAACAATGTTGGCAAACTTTTTAGAGACTGAGTACCTACACTGTATATGAACCACTCCCCCAACCCCTCACCTTCTCTGAGAGAGGGGAGGGAGAAGTGCTCCTAATGGTCACCTGGGCAGAGGGGTGGGTGATGTGAGAAATGTCCTTAGGTGTGCATGGAGACAGAGATGGCAGCAACCTCTCTCCAGCATGCATGCCATAGGTTTGAGAGCACAGCTCTAGAAGAATGACACCCTTTTCTCTGACTTAATAGGGAGAATGAAATTTCTTGAAACATGTAAAGAAATGCTTTAAGACAAATGAATATAATCCAAGGAGACAGAAATAACTCTAAACTTATGCCAAAATATGAGAAAGTAGGAAAATATGATGGGGCAGCAAGATGGCCTAGTAGATAGAGCATAGGGCTGGGAATTAGAAAGATTCATCTTCCTTTGTTCAGATACTTATTATTATGTGACCCTGGATAAGCCACTTAACTATGTTTGCCTCAATTTCCTCAACTTTAAAATGATCTAGAGAAGGAAATTACAAAATTACTTCAATATTTTGGCAAGAAAACCTCAAAAAGGGTCATAAAATATTGGATGCAACTGAAAATGACTGAATGAGAAAAAAATTTCAAATCAGTTGCTATATCTTGTTGATCCTACCTTGGGGTTGATCTCATATCCATACACATTTCTCCACTTAGAGCAGGGTTCCCAAATATTTTTGGCCTACCACCCCCTTTCCAGAAAAAAAGATTACTTAGCACCCCTAGAAATTATTTTTTTAATTTTAATAGCAATTAATAGGAAAGATAAATGCACCTGTGGCCATCACCACCTCCCTGGATCACTGCAGCACCCACCAGGGGGTGGTGGCGCCCACTTTGAGAATCACTGACTTAGAGAATACCCATTTTAGTACAGACTTTTATCACCCAGCTCTCCCCTGGAAACTATTGCCACAGTTTCCTAATTTGACCACTATTCTCATTATTCCACTTTTTTCTTCAATTTGTTTTCATATAGATGTTAAAATCATAATCCTAAAATGCAGTTCTGACCACATTGTCTATCTGCTCAGGAACTCTCTATCATTTCTAAAATAAAATCCAGACTTTTCATGTTGACATTTGAAATCTTTTCCAGTCTAACTCTATTGTATTTTCCCAGGTTTACTTTGAATTATATATTACATTCCAAATAACTAGACTACTTGCTGTAGTCTAAACTAAAAACTGACATATCAACTTTCATCTTCACACCTTTGTATAGACTGTTGACCTAGAATAGATATCCTTCTTTCCTTTGTCTCTTAACCTTTCTACGTTAAGATTCATGACTGAGTGAGGCTGAGGACACAATATAGATGAAGAATGAATAAGAAAGAAAGGAAATCACTTGAACAAAGTCATATCAGTAAGAATGCATAATAGAATGAATGAATAATAATAGAATTGAATGAATGAATGCTTTATTAAGTACTTACTATGTGCAAAGCATGATGCTAAGTGCCAGGAATATACAAAGAAAAGTAAAATTTCCCCCATGCTCAAGGAACTAATATTCTAATAAGAGGGTAAATAATACTCATGAGTATCAATACTATACTTTAGTTTTATATCTCATGCTTCTTATTTTGATTATGTGACCAGCCCATGTTCACTTTTTTCCATTATTGAGAAGGAAAATCATCGTAGAGATGGGGTCTCATCTGCTCAGCACAAGCAACAACTGCTGACCAGTTGCTACAAACAGATAGGCACAGGGGGTCTGGGAGAGAGAAACCTCCCAGATCACAGATGTATTTACTGCCTAAGTCTCACAGTCATTGTCCAGGAAACCAAGTCCAATAAAAAGTTATTCCTATCAGCTGCCTACTAGTTGTGACCCATCAGGTAGATAAGCTACTTTAGTTGAAAGAGTAAGGTACTCAAGTTTAAAGATGGGAGATAACATGAGCCAGGAAGATGGGGCCTCCACAATTTTTACCACTATTTCCTCTCAGATCATCAGAGAAATAGTCTAGAACCCTGAATCAAAATAACAATGATTCTGGTCCAGTAAATGCAAACATCATCTTGGGAAGATAACCCAATGGCAATGCAGCCTGGAGATTGCTCCTACCGGGCTATAGCCATAGCTATGGAAGACCCAGAAAGAAAAAAAAACTTGCCACCAAAGCCTTTTGGCACTATCAAATTGCCCAACACCAGAAATTGGTATGATTTTGTTGTTGAAAATGATATTGAGTAAAAGGAATTGACATAGGCTTTACCACTCACTATACTCTAAGGAATATTGGGCTTCTCCTTTTGACTTGAGACTGACAATGTCGAAAGTTGATGACCAAAATTTGAATTTATTACATATGACCCTTTTACACATAAAGGCACACTTCATCCAAGTTCCATAAACAATGTATTTACCATTCCAATTTGTGGACATTTATATCACTTCCAGATTTTTTGCAATTATAAATAATGTTGCCAAGAAGAGTTTTTCAGTGGTAGCTCCCCCCACCATTGTTATTGTTTTGTTTTTGACATTCATTTCATGATATATTCTCAACAATGGAACTATTGTTTAACTATATTGATGTGCATTTCTGTATGCTTAGTTCTAAATATTGTATCTTGTGTATAATAGAAGTTTAATAAATGTTTATCAAATTGATTACTGTAAAGAATAAAAGATAGACACTTTAAAAGATGTTGTTTGGTTATTTCAGTTGTGTCTGACTATGACCCCATTCATGTTTTCTTGGCAAAGATGAATAGATTGCTGTAGCCCCCAGTACTAAGAGTAGGCTCCAATAAAATCACAGTCATAGAATAGGAAATGCCAAACACGTAGTCTGCTCCTCAGTATGAGAAAAATAAATTTTCCCCCTTCACAAATACTGTATGTTCTTCCAAGAAACCACTGGTGCAGGAATTCTATGAGAAACTTAGCCAGGTAGTTATAAATTGACATATTTAAATATCACCTATAGAAAACTCTGTTTAGAACCACTGAGGTAATCTAAATCCATTGTCTTATCTTGTAAATCATTACTAATCATTGTTCCTGCAAAAGGCTTACCTAATTCCTTAGCCTATGTCATTTCCCCTATAAAGTATGCACCCCAAATCATTAAACTTTCAGCAAGAGGATTCTGCATGTCAGTCTGTCAGTCTGTCAGTTTAAAGCTCCTATAATCCCAGAATCATTTTTCCTATCCTGGTTCATCAACACACATGTAATTTGTAATGCTTGCCTTTACAGGTTGCCATTACCCTCTCCAGTTCCCTTGTTTACAGATAAGGAAACTGAGGCAAAGAGGGTAAAATGTCTTTCCCAGTATCATATAGACAGTGAGTGTATGAATCTAGATTTGAACTCAGGTCTTCCTAACTAAAGGCTCAATGTTCTTACCATTGTGCTAAACAGCTTCTATGGAATCTTTTCAGTTGTCTAAAAATATGGTGCCAAAAATTAGAGATTCAAATTTCTGAACAATGGCTCAAGATACAGAAGTAAGCACTTCTTGAATATAGAGGAACTGCTTCTAATGCTTCTAAATAATATCTCAAGAAAATTAAGGCACCTTTCACCAAAAGCTCAGGAATGAAGGCCAGAGAGCTCTTTATCTAATATTAGCAATATTAGAATTGAAAGAATAATCAATTTGTAGTTAGGAAATGGGATTTATGTCTTAAACTCTCTGAGGGTCAGTTTTAGCATTTATAAAATACAGATAATAATACATACACTATTTATTTCACAGGAATATTATGGGGAGAATATTTCAAAAACCTTTTAGGTTCATTATACATATGGTTATAGGGAACAAACATGGATCTTAGAGTCAGGAGATGAGTTCAAATTCTAAATCTGCTCATCATATATATATATATATATATATATATATATATATAATCATGAGTAATTTATTTAATCCTCTGGGATTGAGATTTTTAAAATTTGTATAATGGTTCTACTAATGATGGTTTGACCTAACCTCAGAGTGGCTATAAACAAAGCACTTTGGAAGTCTTAAGTATTATAGGAATATGAGCTATATTCAGGGACATACAAATGAATGATATAAAATCAACTCTTTAGGAAAAAAGAGGTATGTCACAGTTTTAATTTTAACCTTTATTATTAAGTTTTTCTCTATGACTTTCTAGTCAATTAATAGAATAATAAATCAAACCTTAATTTGTAAAATTTACCAATTTTCAAGGTTCCAAATTTCCCAATGAAATTTTAACAATAAGCTTTCATTAGCTAGCAGGAACTGACTCTTGGGTGTTGATTATTCTCTTAATTTTGTCTATCCTTCAAATATTTGTGCTCATTATGAAATGTACAAAAAATTTTTAATTTAGAATTGATCTTGACACTATCATGAAATTATCAGAGAAAACAGTACCACAGCCTGAAGATAATGACATTATTAAAAAAAGTAAAGGAATGCATAATATATTGCTTTATTATTTAAGATAAATTTCCTGGGTCTCAGATTATATAAAACAATATTAATATTTTCCACATATTAAAAAACTAATTGTATTATTATTTTTAAACCCTTATTTCCATCTTGGGATCAATACTGTGTATTGGTTCCAAGGCAGAATAGTGGTAAGGGCTAGGCAATGGGGGTTCAGTGACTTGCCCAGGGTCACACAGCTGGAAAGTGTATGAGGCCAGATTTGAACCTAGGACCTCCTTTCTCTAGGCCTGGTTTTCAATCCACTGACCTTTCCAGCTGCCCCCAAACTAATTATATTATTAAACACATACAAGACTTTAAAAAATTACTCTAGAATTGGCTCTATATTTGTGTTATTAATCTATTTTCAGGGGCTTCGAGTGCTATCAAATCTGTTCATCAATCAGATTTCAAAATGTGGCCCTGCTGGAGTTTCTAAAAGAAAAGGGAGTGGGGGAAGAAAGGCTTCATCTGATCTTTGACCTCTTTTCCTAGGGTTCCAGTACTATCTGTTCAGAATGAGAACAGGAAATTAGAACTAAGTCTTAATTATAAGACCTTGAAAACCTTCTGGTTTTGGACCAGATACTAAGACTAGTAGATCAAATGATTAGATCCATGAAACTAACTAAATTAGGTGTTTGGAGGAAATGCAGCTCTAACATCAATAAAGGAGAGTAAAAATGTAATCAGAATGGCCTTTTGGAATATCAGATTGTTCCATTTATGTTGTGCAATCTACCCACAGTCTTCATTCAGAGGTTATTACATTTCCTTTTAAGATCTGTTATACTATGAGGTAGTAATTAATCACATCTATTTTCATCCCCCCAGTTAGGATGACAAATTGGTTCAGAATATCCTATGGTACCAATGTAAATACCACACTAACAACATATCAATTAGAAAAGCATGTGGGATTCCTGGAGCAATTAATAAGGCATTATAAATCTCCACAAAATGGAGCACTGTGGAATACACAAAAGACCCACATTGCCTTAGTTCTCCAAGATACAACAATCATTTCCTTTAATTGAACAGAAAAAACTGTTGGCTCAGAACAATTTTTTGTTCTCTCTCACATTTAGAAATCACTGCTAAAACATTCATGAGGTCACCAGAGTTTGAGGCTATAATCAATGAACAATATTATTTTTGCCCCCATATATATCTATAACCTTTTGGGACAAGAATATACTATTTAACAAAAAACTGCTGGGAAAATTACAAAACAGTATTGCAGGAACTAGGTGAAGAACCAACATTTAATATCATATAAAAAGTCAAAATGATTATTTGACTTAGACATAAAAGTATTACTACAAGCAAATTAGGAGAGCATGGAATAGTTTCCCTTTCAGATTTATGGATAAGGGAAGAATTTATGACCAAATAAAAGATAGAGAACATTGTGAGATATAAAATGGATACTTTTGATTCTTAAAAAGATTTGCACAAACGAAACCAATGCTATCTGGATTCGGACAACATAAAATAGAGGAAAATGCTTTACAGCAAGTGTCTCTGACAAAGGCCTCATTTTCTGTATATAGAGAGAATTGAGTCAAATTTATAAAAATACAAAGTATTCCTCAATTCATAAATGATCAAAGGATAGGAACAAGGAGTTTTCATATCAAGAATCAAACTTATCTACAATTATATGAAAAAAATCGTCCAAGACACTATTGAATAGAGAAATATAAATTATAACAACTCTACCACACATCTTGAGTAATATGACAGATTGAGTAATATGACAGAAAAGGAAAAAAATAAATGTTGGAGGGGATGTAGGAAAATTGGACACTAATGCACTGTTGGTGGAGTGGAGAATTGATTCTATAATTCTGGAGAGCAATTTGGAACTATGCCAAAAGAGCTATCAAAAATGCTATTCACCTTCAGAGAAAGAGCTGATAGAGTCTTAATAAAAATCAAAGCAGATCATTCTTCACTTCCTTTCTTTATGGATTTTTATGTGTCTTCTTCCATAACGTGACAAAGATGGAATATGTTTTGTATGATAGCATATATAAAACCAATATCAGATTGCTTATAGCCTTAGGTAGGGAGGGAGGAAAGGGAAAGAAGGAGGGAGAAAGTATGGAACTTGAAATATTAGAAATGAATGCCAAAAATTGTTTTTACTTACTATTGGAAAAACATAAAACATTATGAAGAAAAACATTAACATTCAAGGAAAACAAGGAGCAGCATGTCGGGCTCAAACTAAGATCCTCTAAATGCAGTGCTCTAGGTTAAAGTTACACAAAGCCTCAAACACTTCATCATAGAGGCATCCAATTTTTCAGAGAGGTGTGTCCAGTTCCTTCGCCCACAAAACAACACTGCATACATTATACTATATTAGTGAAAAATACTCAGCATAAAACTTATATCTGATACTTGGTGAAAGTTAAGAAAGAATTTAGAAGCTCATCATTAGTCATATAAACCAAAAAGAGGAACTAAGTAAAATCAACAAAAAATCAAGCATTTCCCCAATTGAAAAATAGTCAAGGGACATGAAGAGACAGTTTTCAGACAAAGAAATCGAAACTATCAATAATAACATAAAAAAGAGTTTTAAATCTCTCCTGATTAGAGAAATGCAAATCAAAACAACTCTAAGGTACCGCCTCACATATAGTAGATTGACCAACATGATAGTAAAGGAAAATAATAAATGTTGGAGGGGATGTGGCAAAATTGGGACACTAAAACACTGCTGGTGGAGTTGTGAATTGATCCAACTATTCTGGAGGGCTATTTGGAAGTATGAGCAAAAGGCTTTAAATGACTGTATGCCCTTTGACACAGCCATATCACTGCTGGGTTTGTACCCCAAAGAGACAATAAGGAAAAAAAAACTTGTCAAAAATATTTATAACTGTATTCTTTGTGGTGGCAAAAATATTGGAAAGTGAGGGTATGCCTTTCAGTTGGGGAATGGCAGAATAAATTGTAGCATCTGATGGGATGGAATGCTGTTGTGCTCAAAGGAATAATGAACTGGAGGAATTCCGTGTGAACTGGAAAGACCTCCAGGAACTGATGCAGAGTGAAAGGAGCAGAAGCAGGAGAACATCGTACACAGAGACTGACACATTATGACACAATTGAATGTAATGGACTCTTCTACTAGCAGCAATGCAATGACTCAGGACAATCTAGAGGAACTTATGAGAAAGAACACTATCCACATCCAAAGAACTATGGGAGCAGAAATGCAGAAGAAAAACATATGATCAGTCACATAGTTTGATAGGGATATGATTCAGTTTTTGATGTTAAAGGATCACTCTACTGAAAATATGAATAATATGGAAATAGGTTTTGAATAATGATACATGTATAACCCAGTAGAACTGCTTGTCAGGGCCAGGTGCGGGGGGAGGAAGGGAGGTTGGGGTGGGGGAGATCATGAATTGTGTAACCATGGAAAAATATTCTGAAAAAAAAAGAAAAAGAAAAGAAAATCTTTGTGGTGCATTTTTCAGAAAAATAAATTCTGATATACAAGAGTTGTAATTCTTATAGTATGTGAGAATAAGAGCTATTCCCCCAATAAGTGATAAGCGATCAAAGCATATGAACATAAAGTTATCAAGCTAAAAAAATGAAAATTATCAACAGCATTAAAAATGCTCCTAATAAAAATAAGCTGAGCAAATCCAAAGAACTCTTGAATTTCCATCCATCAAAATGGCAAAGATGGATATTTAAGTGGCAATAGTAGAGGAGTGATGAAAGGATTTGCATACTAACTACTAATGTACAGTTGATGAAATTGTGAATTAGTCCAACCATTCTCTGAAGAAATTTAGAGCTAAATCACTAAACAAAAATGTCTATTCAGTGTCACTATTCTTGTGTATAAGTCAAAAATGTAATGACAAGAGGAAAGCATTCACATTCACAAATATTCATAGCAACAATTAGTGTTGTAGCAAAGAAATAGACAGAAAATGGCTTCTCCAAAACTGGAGAATGGTTAAACAAACCATGTTTTATAAATGCAATGAATTTTTTTTTGCTGTTTAAAAAATGACATTCAGAGAAACTGGTGAAGATTAATGTAAACTGATGTGGAGTGAAATGATTTGAATGAGGAAAAAATTTACAAAAAGATAAAAATAATTCCTCACAAGAAGATTCTCTCTGGATCAGGAAGAAAGAAATATTCAAAATTCAAAATGATAGAATAACAAAAGGCATCATAAAACTTTTTTTTGAACTAATTTACCTAAGCAGTATAAAGATATAAAAGGAATAATACTTGACATATACAGGAAATTAAATGGTTAATCTGGATTTCTTCAGCAACTTTCAGCTTATAAAGGAAAAACATTTACTGGCCACTTAAGCTTAAGGCATGGAACACAATCAAACTGTACAAAATATCAGTTTGTGTCTGTATAAATTATCCCTTTTGTATTAAATATCTTCCCCCAGTCAGTCATTCAGATGTCCAAGTTATGTAGCAACTATAATCAATTTCCTTTCTACATCAAGCCTTCCATTTTTAATTTTTCTTTTTTTCATAAGGAAATAAGAAATTATCCTTTCTAATACTAGCTAGGTCCTAAAGAATAAATAAAAAAGTGGGAGTATTACTCTAGCTCCCATTGAAGGTACATCTTTAAACCATTTTTCTACATGCTTAAACAGAAACTGATGCTTAATCTAAAGTCTGAAGTCTTTACTATTACTTAATCATAGTTTAGCATATCTTCTGAATTAATATGCTTCTGAATTCCATTATAAATCTTTTACCTCAAATCTGGTCTTCAAAATATGTCCTTCTAGCAAGGGATAGCTGAGCTCCATTTCTTCACTCAACTCCATCAATTCATGTTATTTCTATTTCTGCTGCAAATATTTTTCTTCTTTTCCTTGAACCTCTTAATTCCTTTCCCCCTCTCCTATTATCCATTATTTAGTCCCATAATTGAATTATTTACATTAATCCTGTAAAGTGTTTGAATAGATTTTGTATGAAAGATACTATACAAAATAAAGCTGTACTATATTTATATGACATTGCTCAGTGCATAGTTATTTCATTCTGGACTCCTTCCAAGATTTCTTACATTTGTATATAGCTTGTCTAAAAAGGACTCAGTAATATTAATGTCTATTCCATATAATATTGTTTAGCTAGGATTTCATAAGTGTTTGTAGAGTAGAAAGAGATGTTTTGTTGGCATGATATTACCATCTACGTAAAAAAATGGCAATTACTACTTCTTAGAATCTCCACAGAATTTATCCTATGTAAAACAAAACATTTAAGAAAATATTTTAATGAAACTTTGGTTAATTAAGGCTTAAGAGAGAGACAGGATTTGGACCCATCATATTCATAAGAATGCTTCTACATAATTTAATATTCATCCAGTCTGACCTATACAGATCATGTTATATCTGGCTTAAATTTATGAGACTTCTACATTATTCCATTTTCTTATCATATGCCAAATAGCCAATCTATAACAGAAAGAACTGAAAGAAAATACAAAAAGAACACCCAAGGGGATTCCATGTTCACAGTCAAGTATATATATAGTGTGTCGACAATTGAAAATGGAGTGAAAAGAAACAAGGAGGTTCTCCTAAAACTTGTTTACTAACTATTAATATCATAGTGGTTTGCATTAAGTATAAGTACTATCTACCAAAAAATCACCAACTCATATTCAATTGTTTCTTAGATCTTCTTTTATCTACCTAACTTTTGAGTAAGAAACTCATGACCTCATTGGACCAAATTTTGATCATGGCTGCAAATACCTTGAGATGCCATATAAACAGCTTTTAAAACATTTTCCTGTAAATTTAGCAATGAAGTGATAAATTAACTAGGTCTTATTTACATTGTTAAAGTATAACAGTTCTTAAATATTTGAATAACTAAATAATGATACAGTTCTGCCATATGTTTCTATTTAATAAACCCTTGTATTGATACTTAAATGCTTCATTAAGTCAGAAGCTGCCAAAATAAGTAGTTTGTCTCTTGTCACAAATGTGACATGGTTTAACAAAAAAAATCTTGTCATATTAAAAATTGAGAATGTCTTTATTCTGCATCTATTATAAAGAACATCTCTTTTAATGGTTCAGGTTTAGATATGCTGCTTCTTAAGGCTGACAGTGTATTTGGAAATTTTTGTACATAATTTTCTTGTCAGTAAAAGGTTGTGCATATATTTTATAATTATCGCTTAATCATAAATAAACAAAATTTGCAATTTTAGAACTGACACCTTTATTATTAATGGTGGACAGTTAAGAAACTGTCCTACTCAAAGTTACAAACAAGTAGAAAGCTGTAATTTCAATAAGAGATCAAATTTCATAAGGTAGCACATTAGCTTGAGATTTCCTCTGGGCACACATAGTCAGAAAGAAATAGAATTGTTCAGAACAATAGCATCAGGTTTTTCCTTTCCACTTTTCAGCTGAATTATTCTACCAATGGCAGGCTTCCTAAGATACACATTCTCTTTTTTTCTTTAAATAGTAGCATAAGAGCCTGTTGCAACTTGAAGTTTCTTTGAGTTTAATGAAAACTTCTAGATTTCTGTTTATTGTTTTCTAGGAGGTCAGATGGAATCAGAGAAGACAGGTAAAAACAAGCCAGCTTTTCAAGGCCTCTTTACTATACATGACTTCCTTCTCAAAAAAGGGCTCTTGGTCTTAAGTGACAAATGCCAGATGTTATCTGTTACATGAAATTAATCTTCAAAGTAACAGGAAGAGGGACAACAAAATTTTAATATTAGATTTTTTACATTAAGTATCTAAAACATCTTTGGCCATATAGAGTGACCCAAAAGGGATCATGACGTCAAACATTACTAAAAACATAACTGAACAACTACATAATTCTAACTTTGAATGGTGTAAATTCAAATACATATGTTCACTTTTTTGATTTATTATTTGCATTAATGCTAAATTTGGGGGAATTAGAGAGATGTAGCTCAACAATAGTTTATGGGGAAAAGAACTGAGACTTTTAGGAAACTGAAATTAATGTGAGTCAAACAATATGACAGGTCCAATTAATTAACACAATTTTGCTTTATTAGTTCAGTATTTGATCTTTAATCACTTTAGCAGAGGAATAGTTTTCATAAAGGAGAGAATGATTATCTCACTACTCTTAGAACTAGTAAGTCTACATCTGTAATCTTCTCTTCAACTCTTGGTACTACATTTTAAGAATGACCCCTTTCTAGCACTTTCAAAGTCAGGCAACCAGGATGGTGTGTGTACTGGAGATCTTGCAATAAGGTGCATAGGAAGGTAATGATGCTCAGAGGCCAAGGGGTCAGCCATAAGCCGAGAGATGGGAAACGGAGTGATTATTTGAGGGACAACATTTTTGCCAATGTGGTGTGAAGTTTAGAATATGTGAATGAATCATGTAAAATAAGTCTAGAAAAACAGGTTGCAATTAGCAAACAATGTGGGAAAGAAAAATAATGAAATAATCACTACTTGTAAGGAGTTACATTTCAATAATCAAGGCACATATATATATATATTACATATATATATACATGTAGAACATAAATATAAAGTAAATAATTGTAGATATATACAAAATAGTTAAATACAAAGGAGTTTGAGAGGGAAAGCACTAGTTATTTTGCAAGAAAAGGAGAGGCTCTGTTCATAAGATGGGTGCTTAAGATGTGTACCAGGAAAAGAGATGCACTCTGTGAGGCAAAGGTTAGGAAGTATATATTCCAGGTATTTTTATATTGAAGTAAACAATCTTTAAAATACTCTGGCCTATCAAGAAAATTACCCTGGTTTTTGTATCTAGGGCCCAAAACAAAACAAAACAAAAAGTCATGATAGAACTAATAGAAATAATTTGGGAGACCTAAAAATGTGTATGTATGTTTTAGTTATGTAATTTTGTATCCAGTTAGTCAATACGCATTTATTAAGCATCCACTATATACCAGGCTTTGTGCTACCCCCTCTAAATAAAAGAAAGGCAAAACACACTCAGCCTTTAATGATATAACAATCTCCTTTGCAAATGTAATTAGTATCCTTCCATTTCTTTACTTGAGACACTAATTATTAAAAAATCACATATATATATGTGTGTGTGTGTACATATATACATATATGTATACTACAGGACTGATACTGAACCAGACTTGGAGCCAACTCCCATTTCAAATTTTCACCAGCTATTTGTTCTGGAACAAGTAATTAAACCTCTCTGAGTCTTTATTTCTTTATCTACAAAATGAGAAGGCCACATTCAGTATTGCTTCCAACTCTTTACATCCCAACTTCAAGTCCATGATCTAAAAAATGAAGTGTGGTCATCAGATGAAATGATTCAATAAAATATAATATTCTTTCTTGCTTTAAAATGCGTAATCTATAAAAGTGAATTAACATTCTAATTGTTTTTAGTGAGATGTTCCTTTATTTCTAATGCTGATGAAAATTCTTCAGGCTATTTTCTATTTTGTCTCCTTTTTCAGCTCCTTCTGCCTTCATCCTTTTTTTATCTTCTTCTTTCTTTCTGTCTCCATCTTAGCAATAGCACATCTCCTGAAAGTGAAGAGTGTGATCAAAATTGTTCATTCAGTAGGAAGAAGATCACTAAGTTTAATTCTTTTTCCCCACTCATTCATCAAAGCCTGCTCAACATAAGGTACATAGGCACCATAACAAAATAGGTACCATTACAATAATGTAGACATAAAATAACTAGCATTTATACTATGGATTGAGGTACATAAAACAGTTTAAGCACATGACCTCATTTCATCTTCACAAAATCCTTGTAACATGTAATCCATTTTTGATCCTCTGACGGGAAGAAACTGGATCTCATAGAGGTGTAATGGCTTATCCATTGTCCAACACACAACAGGAATAAATCAGAACCAGGATTTAAAATGAGGTATTTCTTTACACTAGTTAGGTACAGCATACTTTACACAATACAATATTATATATTAAATAGGCAAAATATTTGGAATATTAAGTTAGCTATTTGGAGTTTATGATAGCCATCAGCATTTTCAGAGATCACAAGATTTACAAATAGAGAAGGCATTCGAAGCCATATTTTTCATAAGATCCTCATATTTTAAAAATAAGGCCCCTTTCAGAGAACTTTCTGAAAATTTTTTCCCAGTTGTTTTTTCTATTCTAAATATACCTGCACTGGTTTTGTTTAAGCAAAATCTTAAAAAAAATTAATCACATTATTCATTTTAGTTTTTATTACTTTCTTTGTCCACTATTTGTTCATGCATTCTTCCTCTGTCCATAGACATTAAAGGAAATTTTCTCTTTGATCCCCTGATTTTTTTATGATATCACTTTGTGTCTAAGTCCAATATATTTTAGGATGTGATATGAGGTGCTGATTTCTACATTATTTTTACCACAATGCTTTTTAGTTTACCAGTTATTATTATTATTTTTTAGATAATGAATTCATTAGACCAGCAGTCTAGATCTTTGCTTTAGCAAACACTAGACTACAAAGTTGATTGGCTACTTTTTGCTTTTGTACTTAACCTGTTCCATTGATTGACAGTTCTGATTCTTAAAAAATTTCAAATCATTTTCATGATTTCTACTTTGTACTATAGTTTAAGGTCTAGTAATGTTAGACTTCCTTCTCACTTAAAATTATAAACACACACACACACACATATATATATATATTTTTTTTTTCTCTTGAGATAATTAACCTATTGTTACTCAAGATGAATTTCAATATTTTTTCTAGCTCTATAAATTAATCTACTTGGAAACTTAATTGATATAGCAATTTGGGAAGCATTATTACTTTTATACTATTAGGTAGGTCTACCTATGAACAATTAATATTACTTTACTGTATTTGTATAAAATGTGTTTTGTAGTTGTGTAGATTCCTAAGTATTTAATAAATCATAGTCATTTTCTATGCTATTTCTCTTTCTATATCTTCCTGCTGGCTTTGGTTGGTAGTAAAAATAAATTCAACTCTTTTAATCATACAGCTTTGCTCGTGGTTATTTTAACTATTTTAGTCCAATTATTTAATTATTTATCTGCTTTTTCCCAAATATACCATCTTTTTATTTGCTGTAATTATGTTTCCTATTTGCCTTGCTTACTTCCTGTTACCCCTATTATCTTGCCTTCTTGCTATAGCATACATTTAAAGTATTATACCATATAATAATGGAGATAATGGACATCTGTGCTTTATCCCTGATTATACTGGAAATGTCATTAATTTATCTCCATTACATGTATTGTTGGCTTTTGCTTTTGTATAAATGTTATTGAATGCATTAAGTAAAGATCTATTTATTTCTGTGTTTTCTAGTGTTTCTTTAAACAACAATGGATGTTTTATCAAGAGCTCTTTCTGCACCTTTTGATATAATTATATATACTATGTAAACATATACATATAGTTATTAATATAGCCTTAATTTGATGGTTTAAAAACATTGAGACAACCATTGAGTATAAATCTAAAGTAATCATCATGTATGCCTTTGGCAAAATATGGTTGTAGTTTCCTTGCTAATATTTTATTAACATTTTTTGCTTCAATATTCACTAAGAACATAAATAGTCTACCTTCCTCTAACCAGTTCAGCTATTACTTATTTTTTAATCCTTTATTTTAACACTCTCATTTCATTGCTAAATATCCTTTGAACATTTTTCTCATTGTTTCCTGAAGTTCTAGTTGAACTTATGTATATTTTTCTTTGATATTTTGTTTCTATATATGTAGATATATTATAATCATTCCCTTTTTCTGGGATTTTTGGGCCTCCCCATTACCAAAATAGCTCTTTCTGATGAAGATCTTTTTCTTGTTGATATTTATTCCTTCTTTTAGTCTTACTTCATAAATCGAGACTTTTTGTTACATCTAGGTTTGGTGAATTTGGGGGGAAAGAGGAGAATTTCTTAATCCTGATTATAATTTTGTTGGATACCATTTTTTTTCTGTGAATATTGAGCAATGAGTGCTTCAAGGAAATTAGTAACAACACAAGCTTGAGACATAAAAGCTTTCAGTGCACCCAAAACTGTAATTGAGTGCTAATTCTGATTTCTGCCCTCCTAGCATTGAGGTAGCATAGTGGATAAGGGACAAAGCCATGGGTATGGAAGATCTGAGTTCAAATTCAGAATTAAAAAAAAATCTAGCTAAGAGGTTCTGGATGTCATATAACCTTTTTTTTAAGTTTCCTCAATTATAAAATGGAGATCTTACTAACACCCACCTCCCACCACTGTTGTGAGGATCAATTGAGACAATATTTATAAAGCATCTAGCATAGTGACAGACACATTGTAGTTACTTAATACATGATCGTTACCTTTTTTCCCATTCCCTTCCTATTCTGACTTGGATTTGATTCCAGGCAAGGCAAGTATGAGTTTGTCTCTGATTGGAACTCCAATAGACTGCTACAGTCCAGCTACAAGGTAACAAGGTTCTATAGGTTCAGAGCAGCAGAACTTCAGACTCTCTTTAAGGTCTCAATCTTTGTTATTTAGCAGCAAGTTTCAAATAAGTTTTGATGTATATAAGACCTTTATCAAGGGTTAGAGCCTAAAAGATGATGTTTGATTCTCTTCCTATTCCTTGACTGATACATGGCCTCAGGTCCACACTTATTCCTTGTCTGTTCTACTGCCCATTAGCTTTACTATTCTCCTGAGTCCACTATTATCTAGTCTGGGAACCAAAAGAGATATGCCATTTGGCATTTGTGTTTGCTTGCTGCACACTATTAGACCCTTCCATGGTGGATTTAGGACCTAGTCTCGTCATAGTGCCCAGTTACAGGATCAAGTTCAATTTTTGTGCTGAAAAACTTTACTGGCTCTCCTAGCAAGATCCTTTCCGTCATGTCCAAAAAGCTCTGTGTGTTTCTCTGTACAGACCTGGGTTGGAAAAAAAATGGCTCCCTGTGATATTTTTTTCCTTGGGGGCACCCAATCAGGACTTGTCCTGATTGTTTTCCAAATCTTTCTGGGATAGTTGTGGCAGAGAGAACTGAGTTGCTCTGCTTCCACCTACTCTATCACTTTGGTTTGCACAATGTTTTTTTCACTGAACCACAATAAGGGTTCCTTATAAAAAACTGACTTCAGAGACAGTTCATGAGCCATATAAGAAAGGTTTCATGACCTTTTAGCCAAAACTATTTTTTTAAATGTTCGAATTTTTATGATATGCCCTTTCCCACCCCTTAAAACTAGTCCTCACATAACTATGCATGTATTTTTCTCCCAAAAGCTGAAATCACACTCAAAGGACTAGGATTTAACATTATTAAAGACATTCAAATGAATGTGTTAAATTCTGAAGCAATTTAGCTGATCATGGAGTAAGAATTGACTTAAATTTCAGACATCATGTAGTCTAATACACTTACTTTATGGATGAAGAAACTGAGATCCATGGAATAATGACCTGTCCAATTTCATAAATGCATAAGCATTAGAAGAGGAATTTGAACTCAGTTCCTCTTACTCTATGGTCAGTATTCTTTAAACTTTTTCCTCCTTTAGAGGGGAAGTTTATAGAATATTTTGAATGGCAACAAAATTATAGTAAAGTAATGACTATGTTTACCAGTCTACCTAATTTAGACAAGGGCAATGACTACTAGGATACATTAACTCCCATTCATTTATTTTATAATAAATCTTGTTGAAACCATCTATATATATATATATATGTATATATATAAAGTTTTAATTATATTATATAAATGTATATACTGCAATAAAATGTTTTCATTTTTCTTAGGAATTCCTTTTCTGTCTTCTTTTGGGAGTATATGTGTGTATATGCAAATATATGTAATATATATTCATTGACTGGATTCTTTATAGGATAAGTGATGTATTGATGAGGATATATCTCCAAAGATGTTTAAGCCATGAGCCATTTATGTATCTTCATTCTTTGTTGCTGTTTTCTATGTCCTTTTTATTATAAATCTCCTGACATCAGGAATTCAAGTGAAGACAAAATGGCAACACATCCATTATCCTTCATTTTTGCCATGGCCATATATCTCTCTGGTGTATTTTTATACCACTTTTCTTGTGCAATTATTGAGCATTATTTTGATAATCTGTTACAGTTTTTTTCATGCCCACCATGTGCCTCTCCATCATCATTCATATCATAGAGGGTTTTAAAAATTTTTAGTATTTCATTCTGTGTTTATAAATATTTAAACATTAAACAGCAATCTAACTATACACAGACTAAGTCAATTTCCACTTCTTTAAATTAACAGCTACTCCTGGATTGAAGATACATCTGATATCCTTGGGAAGAGCATATAAAAGTTTTGAGTAAAATTGTGTATCTTAAAGTTTGGAAAAGAAAGTGTTTTAATTGTGAGTTAAATTTACCATTGTCAGTTTTGTCACTTACTCTTTGGCAAAACTGCCCTTCCAATTTTCACACTTCTAAAAATTTCCATCATATACTCTAACTTCATTATAAGGCTGTCTCTTCTAACACTAGTTCTAATACAAGACTACTATACCTCAGCTTCTAACTACATCCAACCCACTCTAATTACCCTTGTTAGCACCTTTCCCTTTTTTGCCTTCCAAGGATGCTGCAATAATGTGGGTGGAGTGCATTTTGTTTAATGAGCATCTGAGTTTTTCAGGCTGTCATATAACATGCACTTTGTAGATATATTTGTTAGATTTGAATATTACCTCTTCCTCTCAAGGACTGAAGGTGTTATGTGGGAATCTTCTATTTTATGAAGGTTAAATGACTTAAAATCACAGGGGGTAAAACATTTGTATAAGGAGGGCTCTTGAATATCATTGTTTAACCTTTTGATTCTTTCTCCAGTTAACTTACTATATTAAATTTTTGTTTATATTTGTGCTTGTTTATATTTTATTTCTCTCTCTACTGCATGATCAGCTCTTTAGGGTAAAGTCAGGTCTTATTTAGACTTTATATGTCCATCAACCTAACACAATGCTTAATATTTGCTTAATACACATTACTGAATTTAGAACCAAAGAGAACTGATTGGAAGCAGTGGATAGGATGAAAACTAATATGTGAAATCGACTCGTTTAGGCCACTGACCTTTACAATCAATGATTCTGTAGAAAGTTACACTTTGTTCACTTCTCTTTTGTTTCCAACTCAACAATACTATCATTTTAACTTCTATTTTTTTCTATTTGCATATAGCCCAAGAAAGGACTTAAACCTTGTCCTCTTAGACTATTTCCTTAATTCAATATTCTTGAAGTCTATTGGAAGGATATTTAAGGTTATGTTCAGAAAGAAGTACAGAATGGAAGAACACATAATAATTTCACTCATCCCATTGCCCATACTCTGAGCTTTCAGTGTCAGTGGGAAACCCTCCTTCCCAGGCTCCTAAAAACAATGAGCTTCCTCTTGAAAACCTTAACCCTTTCCTGCTTACTTCTCCACACCTTCCCCCCATCTCAATAACACCTCCCTTCTTCTGCCCTCTGTTATTTAGGATATCTTGGGTCAGATAGATGCTTTTCTTTTTCTTCTTTTTCAACATTAGGATTATGGAGGAAATTCATTGCATTTTTTATTGTAGTGACATAAAGTACACTGCATGAACTATCAAATAATTCTTATAAGCCAGATGTACTTAGGCATACTTGGGTGTATGTTTTCTATACTATTTGTTCCCTTTAGGTCTTGAAATGTCAAGACCCAGTAAGTAATTATAGTATATAACCAACTTATGTGGCAACATTCAAGACCCTATTTCTTTATGGTGTGATTTAAATATAGAAAAATCAGTGAACAGAAGCATTTTGTTTCACCCAAGAGTCTCCATTGTTGCTGGGATACACTATACATAAGCCTAATTTTTCCATCATCCAGTGCTACTTGCATGGTCTTCATCCCATGTGCATGTCTTGTGTTGAGAAAATTAAGGTAAAAAGCATTTCTACAAAGGTGCAGTTAGGAAGATTTCTGTCATTCTTCTCTAAGAATGAAGTGATTTTCTCCATGTATTTTCAAAAACAGGTGTTGCCTTTTTGTATTTGCTGGTATCAGCCGAGATACGGGTTAAAGTTTTATAAAATATATAATAGCTCGGTTCTTTTCTATACATTTATATTCTGTATAAAAAGAAATACCTTTTCAAAATTTGGTATTTTGCTTTGCATATTTTTGTATGAATTTGTGTTTATCTATAATATTTCCAATTAGTTGAATGGAAGCTTCTTGAGGGTAGGAATTTTTTTTCCTTTTTGCCTTTGATGAGATTCCTCTTGTCATTTCTATCACAGTGCTTAGAGAAATGTGGGTGTTTAATAAATACTTTCTAAATAAAATAAGATCTAGCTGAGCCACAAATTCATGAGATCTCCAAGGTTTTAATAAGTTTTGCAATGAGATAATTATTTAGCTATATATGATTTGCATACAATGCACTATATTGCTAAGATTACTGTTCATTCAGTAATAGGCTGACAAATCTACCACTCCTTTGCATTTATATATGGTTTAAAAGTACTAGGTTTCTCTATTGGGCCTTCTTTAGTCATATAGTCACGAAGTATTTATTAGCATTATTAATGATTATATTTTGGAAGATTGGGTAGCTTTTTTCCTGTGTATATATTTAATCTTTCAGTAGACTATCAAAAATTACATATATAAAAATTTCTTCCATTGTTCATGTATCCTTGTTTCATAAAAATGTAAAAGTGAAACAGATATGAAATTAAATACCCTGAACTTTCACAGAGAAGAGCATTTTAAAAGAACTATGGCTGAGGATTAAAGTACCCAACCAAAGAAGAAAGCGAGAACTTGAAATATTTTCTGCTCTCCAGTGTCTTTTCAAACTTTGGAAATTCAAAGTGATTTATACATTTTTATTTGGAGAAGTCACTACATGCAAAAGTTGAATGTGACATCTTTTCAATCATTCTGCATCTTTGTAAAGAATAGACAGTGTTTCTCATCAACATAAGGAAGGACTTAATTTGAAAAGGAAGTAAATTGAAAATTTTACTCCAATAGTGAACATGCACTAAAGTCTTGCTTCAGTATGCCATTAGTAGAAGGTGAAGATAACTCTGGGGCCTTGCACAGTCTTCCAGTGGTGCACAAGCTCTGCCAGTTATTACAAAAATAGAAAAATATTGAGTAGTTGTTCATCCTTTATTTTGGAATTGGACCAGTGACACCATAGGGTAATATCTTAACTTATGCTTGAATTGAATTTAAGTTATGTGGAGATGAACAAAATTATCAGCCTCACTCTCTTTTCCAGATTCATTAAAGCCAGTGACAAGTCAAGATGACTGGTGATGGCCAAAGATGCAGTAGGTGACCTTGGATTCTTCAATGTCTAACCAAGCTCTAAGTGTTTTATAGTCTGCTTCTGCCACCTTCATGGTGGTTGAAACAAATTGTTCTCATAGGCTCTTTAAGCTAGAAGAAATCTTCACAACCTGAGTAGATATTCCATACCCAAGACACTAATCACACTATATTCAACCTGGTTTAGACCACTTGTTGAGATGGTTTACTGAGAGGTGACCACTGTATATGCTACAGCTATTTGGAGCCTCAGGTGAGGAGCAGATGTCATATGGGCACCAAAAGAGGAAAGTATCAGAAAAGGGCTCAACAAACCTTTACATAGGAAGTACTCATCTTTCCTGAAAACCACATACTCCTTATTAAGAGAAGAAAAATAAATTGGAGTAAAAAAAATAGACAGTAAACAAAAAAAAATACCATTCTTTGCAAATTATATGATGGTATACTTAGAGAACCCTAGAGAATTGACAAAAAAAATAGTCAAAACAATTAACAACCTTAGCAAAGCTGAAGGATAAATTATATATTATCATATAATCATCAGCATTGTAAAGGCTACTGAGTGGGAAGTTCTTCCTGACTCAGTGAATAATCTTTTTTTGATATACAACCCCTCCTCAACCCCTCCTAGAGGGCAAGAGATTGATTTGTCAGCTCAAAGCCCCAGTGTTAGTCCCTTCCTATGACATTTGTGGTTCAATGGAAAGAGAGCACATGAGTCATAGAAAGGGGCCAAACTACAAGGACAGCACATTTATCACAGGATATGGCCCAGTCCCTGACTCTATTGGGTTTACTCTAGACAAAATGGATGGGATTTGGGAAGATTCCTCTGATTATACATGTAAAAATAAACGTAAATTAATTTCAAAGAGTTAAGAGGAAGGCTATCTGATATTTGGGTTTCTCTAAAATCTTCTTAGTCACTGATAATTCATCTTTGAAGAAACCATGCTGTTTATTAAATACCAGAAATGAAGACAGAATATTCCATTTCCACCAACTTCATAGCTATTCATGACATTATTGAACCTTCTAAAATTGATTTTAGGTTTTTTTGCTAATTTGCAATAGCCCACTTTCTTAACCATATAAATATCAATAGTAGAGTAAAAATAATTATCTTACCTATAATTCCTAAATGAAACTGCACAGTAAAAGGAAAAAAATGGTTTCTCCATTGCCATTAATCCTTCAAAAAACTATATCCTTCAAAAATATGTTAAACTCACTAAAGGATAAATAGTTATAGTATATTTGTGTTTTTTTGGATATATACTTCATTTTAGAAATAAAAAAATGATACTAGACAAGGAGTTCTCAAGACATGCATTAAATGTTCTACCTGCTTAAAAATACTTAGTGAGTTTGCTTTTAGATATACATAATGATGCATTTAGAAGGAGTTCTGTCCCTGATTCAGAGCATGTATAGGTATTTTGTGACTTTTTCTTAGCCCTTTACTCACTGGTGAGTAGAAGTCCTTTTCTTGACTTTTGTGCCAGAACATAAAAGGGGCTTAAACAGGTCAAATTACATGGTATGTTGTGGGAATGAACAAAAGAAAATTTCTGGGTGAGGAGAAAGATGTGAGGAACTCACCACCCTATTTGTGTCCAATGAACACATGGAACACACATGGACCAGTTTTTTCTTTTGTCTTATATTTATTCTAACTTTAGGTAAAGGGGTATTTGAGATTAAATGTCCAAGCTAAGTTCTTGTGAGGATCAGTATTGAAACCTAGGAAGGAATCAACCCTAAAAAATTATCTACTTGAACCAATCACATAGTGGATGAATCCAGCAGCTGAGATTTTGTGCCCTGAAAGAAAAGGAATAACTTATCTATTAACTATTCTGCACTCAGGAATGAACACAGTGGTTGTGGTAGAAGGAATGGAACCATCATCCACCTTAAGTCTGGCCCCATATTTCCTAGATACTGAAGTTATAGAGAGAAGAATGCGTCCATAGTTGGAGGTGGTGATGACTGTATATCTCTTTTTGCTATTTCTTCAAAGTAAATATTTCTTTAGAAAAATTAATTAATGTTACTTGGTTTTTGTTGCTATCAAAGGGATATCAATGGCTTAAAGGATAATGGGACACAAGTCACTAGTAGTGATATTGAGGAGAATATATCAGAATGAGTTTATGCCAATTGTATGAGAAGAAAACTTGCTCCTTGAAAGTCATGAAGAATCATGCTTATTGTGAAAGATTTAGCTACATTGATCAAGACAATGATTTAAGATATTTCTAAAGGACCTATGGAAAAAAAACCTCCAGAAAGAACTGATAAACTCTGAATCATATTGAATCATATTTTTTAAAAAATATTTTTCTTCTTTTATTTTTTCTGTTTCCTTTTGCAACATGGCTAATATGAAAGTATAATTTGAATGACTTCACATATGTAATCAATATCAAATTGTTTGCCTTTCAAGGAGAGAGGAGAGGTGGGAGAGAGAGAAATTAGAACTCAAAAAAATATTGTTAAAATTTTCTTGCATGTAATTGAAAAAATATGTGTATATAAATATATTTATGTATAGACATAAAGTTTTATGTGAACATACAAATATGTGTTTATGTACATATGTGTACATAGAACTCTAAGAGGAAGATGTTACCAGACATGACTAGGTATCCAGAATGTGACTCACATGAATTTGGAGGTTAATTATAGAGTCTCACTACATAAAAAAAGAAAAGGAGACATTTTATACCTTCTTTTTGCCCTCGCAAACATATCCTTCAAAAATTAGGCAGTATTATATTGTCTTATCTAAATATTTCATTAAGACTTAGGATCGTGGCATGAATAATACATTGACAAGTTAAATAATCTGTCTTGTCTTATGGATAGTACTAAACTTAAATCTCAAGAAACCTTTCTTTCATTAAATGATCATGTGTTATTTAATGTGGTCTGATCTATCTTTATTTGAGAATTCCTAGATGGGCATATTATTTTGTGATTACATATTGAAAATGTGATCAGAACTCACAATTGACTTAATAGGCACCAATTTAGCCTCTATAATTGTCAAGATTTCATTGATGAAATGTTGGGCTATCTAATGTCCTTAATTTACTCTGGAAGAACCAATGATTCACATGTGGCCAAATAGGAAGTTTCTAGTAGAATAGGATTCAAACCCAGATACTCCAACTGAACCCTCCACCCAAACACTATAATAATCCTAAAAGGGGCTATATTCACAACTCCAAATACATATTTCTTTTTCACATCCCATTACATACACTCTATCCCTGGAAGCTAGGGGGCGTAGTAGACAGCACTAGGTCTGGAGGCAGGAAGACCTGAATTCCAATCCAGCCTCAATCACTTGCTGGTTGTGTGAAACTGGGGAAGTCACTTAACCCTGTTTTCCTGGATTCCTTCTCTTTAAAATGATTTGGAGAAGATGGCAAACCACTCCAGTATACTTGCCAAAAAGAAAACAAAACCAAATCTTAAATGAGGTCACACGAAGTTGACTTGGACATGACTGAACAATGAATTCCTCATCAAAGAATGTATCATTTTGATATATTTCCTGCTATGGTGTAAAAATCCAAATATTCTCAGTTGCTAATTTCCTTCTCAGGAATCCCTAACTTTTAATTGATGACAGTTATGAAAATGATACCTCTTCCCCTAAGGTCCTCAACTTTATACCTAGAACCTCATAATTCTAAAGACTCAAATCCCTATCCCTGAGAGCTCAGAGAAGACTCTTCCCCCCACATTGTGGCTTAATCAGTAACATTATCCTCAGACATAAGTATATATATAATATTTAAGTAGCTGCTAAAAAATATGTCCAACCTATACAGTGAAGATTCTGACTGGACAACCAACCTGAGCTGGGCTGAGGTGAACTGAATTTATCTCTGAGAATTAACTGAAGGATATTAGAAGAAAGAACTACAGCTTCATACAAAGGCTTCATTTTTAGATTTATATTAAATGAAGGTAGCTTTGTGGAATATCCTCAAATTCATTTACAAAGTGTAATGAGGATAAGGATGATTTAATAGTTGTTAATTGTATATAAATAGTCTCTAAAAATTAAGTAGCATATTGTTTAATCTAATTTCTTCAAACAAAGGGTTATTGAAATATATTTTCCATTATTTCAAATGTACAAATTATATTTTGCTTGCTTTCTCAATGTATGGGAGAGGAGTGATATAGGCAGATACTGAATTTAGAACTTAAAATTTGGAAAGAATAGAATGCTAAAAATAAATTTTAAAAAATTTAAAGAGAAAATTGTGGCTTGAACTATACCATGGCAAGTTAGTTAATCTTTGCCCTAGTTTATGGATAGTATAAATTTAAATCTCAGGAAGCCATTCTCTCATTTAGCAGTGATCAAGAATAATTTTTCTCAGATCTACACAAATTTTCTTCCATTACAGTTTATGTTATTTATGCCATTCTTAGGAAAATTGAGAGTAGCAATTGGTCACCATTTTAAACTCTGTAACAATTTTTGGAGCAATAGATTTCACTTGCAATTTAATTCCTTTTTGACCCTTTTACTCCCTTTGCCCTTCTTAATGTCACTTCTTTTCTCGTAAAATATAGTTTTATCTCTGATATTTAGAAAAGGGATGTATATGTATTCATATATTTTTCAGGATTGGAAGGGACCTTCAAAATTATCTAATTCTATTTTCTCATTTTTTGAAATAAGGAAATCAAATCAAGGTATGACTATATCATCTCTACTTCTATGTCTGTTTTTCTCCCTGTCAATGTCTATTTTTATCTTCTTATCTATCTCTCTATTCAATACTATGAATCTCTCCATAGACATGGATAATACATAATCATAGCTGAGAAGAGAGATAATAGTTCATAATGTAAATGTATGAGGTTGGGGCAGGGTAGAGAATGGTATTATTGATTAATCAATATTGAATGATTAATGAATAATTAGTGAATATTGAGCAATAAGTTCAGAATATTTCTTAACAGTTTATTGATTCATAACAGGCTTTAGGGTGAGAGACAATAAGAAATTTAAGACATGCCCTCTACCTTCAAATTATTTATAGCCTAGCAGAGAATATTAGATAGATAGATAGATAGATAGATAGATAGATAGATAGATAGATAGATAGATGGATGGATGGATGGATGGATGGATGGATGGATAGATAGATAGATAGATAGATAGATAGATAGATAGATAGATAGATAGATAGATAGATGGATGGACATAAAAAGTTGGAGAGAGATGTCTAGAGAAATAGATGATAGAAAATAATTGTAGACACATAAATGTATACATATTATATATAAATAAAATAATAGCCAACATTATTACTAACAAGTATGAAAATTAATGAAAAGATTCGAGTATGGGAATCTCGAGTAGAGAAAAAAAAAGACTTGAAGACAGAGGAAATTGCAGTCTTTAATATCTGAAGAGCTGTCATGTGGAGATTGGATTAGATTCAGTTTTCTTATCCCCAGAGGGCAAATTTTAGACCAGAGGAAGGAAGTTATTGAGAAGTAGATAGTGACTCACTATAAGGATAAACTTCCTAAACATTTAGAGCTGTCAGAAAGTAGACAGTGAGTTCATCCCTGAGGGTCAGTCTTCAATTAGAGACTAAGATACTTTTTCTGGTAATTCTGTAGAGACAATTCTTGCTTTAGATATAATAATAATAGTCAGCATGTATATAGTGCTTTAAAGTTTATAGGATACTTTATACATTACCTTATTAGTATAGATTAGAATGGATATACTTGAAGGTCATTTCTAACTCTCAAATCCTTTGATTCTAAATACTAATTGAGTAAGAAAATTGCTCTTTTAGGCAATATGGGAGCTAAACCTGGACAGTTACAGAAGACATTGAAAAAAAATGAAGTTTGAACTGGACCCATCATATGTAAGATTAAAATATGTTAATTGTATGGACACTGAGTCTTTAAGATTTTTTTAGGTGGAAAGAAGGGAGAATATTCTTCATGTAAGAACTATATAAACTAAAATATAAGAACCAGAAAAATCCAATATGTGTTTGGAATATAGTTGATTGGAATTCAAATTGATATGGAATAGCTTTGTGAAGTGGAGTAATTAGAGGTAAGGTTGGATAAGCAAAAGGGACTATGCTATAGAGGACTTTGTCATTAGTTATGACTGAATTATATCTTCTAGGCAATAGGGGATTATAATATGGATTCTTGAATAGTAGAGTGACATGATCAAGCAGGTACATTGTGAAGGGTAGGTTGCAAATTTTAAAAATTGGAACATTCATTCTGTACACACCCCCTCCAAAAGAGGCAATTGCATTTGTCTAGGCATGAGTTGATAAGAGTTAAGGGAAAGGAAGAAGTTGGAAGAGAAATTTAAAGGAAGAAATAATAAAGCTTAATTTCCCTTGCACAATGTAAACACTTAATAAGAGTTTATGGAAATGAAAAGATTGATTGCATATGGGATAAATGGAGAGGATAAGATGCAAAATTGATTTTAAATTTTACTGTTAAAAGATTATAATATTAATAGGAACAATTTCAGGAGTTAGATAGGTAGTTTGGGGAAGAAAATGATGGGCTTAGTTTTAAACACAAAATCCCCAATTGCAAATGCATATATTTATGGATTCAGGATAGAGAGACAGAAAGTCAGAGATAGAGACAGAGACAGAGAAATGATTCATAGATAGATATACATATAGAAAGAGAGATAAATAGAAAGAGATACATGCTAGATCAGTAGATATATAAATAGATAATAAGCAGATAAGTAGATAGATGAAATTTAGTAGGCACTTAGTATGTGTCAGACACTGGAATGAGTTATGGAGATAGAAATACAAAGCTTTGTACTAAGCTATAAGAATCCAAAAAGAAAAGTAAGACAGTCTCTTCTCACAAGGAACACATTATAATGGGACAGTCAATACATATGAAAGGTTTCAGCTACCAGTCAAAGGGAAAAGTCCTGTGGTCTTTAGGGTGCAGCAACAAAGTAGAAGTTAATACTTTCTTAATGTTATTACCATTGATAAAATTATTTTAAAAATTGAATCATTTGGCCTTGCCAAGGACTTTGATGACAAGAACTTTCTTTTCTGGTTCTTCAAGAGATGTGAATACCCCACTTGTAGGAAGTTACTAGGCTGCGTCTCCAAAGGAGAGATATTTTCCCCAAGATGATGGCTATGGAAATTAAGTTAGAAGTATTGCTATCGGGGCAGCTGGGTAGCTCAGTGGAGTGAGAGTCAGGCCTAGAGACAGGAGGTCCTAGGTTCAAACCCGACCTCAGCCACTTCCCAGCTGTGTGACCCTGGGCAAGTCACTTGACCCCCATTGCCCACCCTTACCAATCTTCCACCTATGAGACAATACACCGAAGTACAAGGGTTTAAAAAAAAAGAAGTATTGCTATTTCAGAGCCTTTTAGGTTCCATTCATGTATCTCTATCAAGGTCTGAGGTAAGATGGTAGTCAAAGTAACACTGATGGGTTGACTGAAGTAGCATATAATGGCTAGTTTTTCACTCCCAGGTTGCCTTACAGCTCCATCAATCAAGACAGTTTCTGCTATTAAACATTTTACATCCTAATGGGAGAAGACATTCTAATAGAAAGGAATTGTAAAATTGGAGTGGGGATAGTCCCATCAGAAAATGGTGTAAAGATGGATGAGACAAATTGACAAATTAGATCTACACAAGATAAGGTAAATTCTGGCCTTTCAAAAACTGAGGGTAGTTCCAGGAGTGGGATACAATTTTCTAATTGGGAGGGGCAAGGAGATTGTAAAATATGGAGATGAGGGTTAAATGCCATTCAGAGAAAAAAAATCAGTAAATTAGGAAAAATAGCCAGGATGTTGATGAGAAAAATGAATGAGAAGGGAAAGAAATGATCACATCATCGGTTAATTTTATTTTTTGCAATTAGCTAATACCATATAGATTTCTAATCTTGCAATTTTTCTACATACCTTTTATTACTCTTTTTCATTATCTCTCAGAAATCTTACAATTGGAATTGTTACAAACTATTAGATTTCCCAGTTTAGCAATATCTCTGTCCTATCTCACTCCTCACATATACACAGGATTTTTCTTTTATCCAAGATAAATATTTCATTTGACTTAATGTTTCTTTTTTATCTCTAAAGGAAAATCAATCAGAATGATTATTTTAAAGGTTGTAAGATTGGACTATTAAAATGTTAAAAAAAATGGCATTTCCTCAAAAGTTCTTTAATCTCTAGATCCTTGAATGAACTTCAAATATATCTTTTTAGAACTTAGGTGAAAAGAAATTATATATTTAAGTGATCTCTTCACTCTAAACATTACCACAAAACTAGTCACTCCCACCTCAAAATAGGGAGAGGAGAGAGAGGAAGAGAAAGGAAGAGAACAAAAGGTGGGTTAATTGAAAGGTGAGAGTTGCTAGGGAATATTGGGGTGCTACTAGACAGTTCTATTTTACCTCCCTTATCAACTCATTATCCCATTCTCCATAGCAGCTCTTCCAAACTTCTTTATCCCTCTTCAAACATTCTGAGACTCCCCCTTACCCACTCCTTTTACTGAGAAACTTGTCTCATATTTTATAGAAAAATTGATGGCATTTCCCATGAACTTCCTCTTCTCACTTCATCTGTCTCTCAGATGATTTCTGTCACTTTCTCCTCCCCCACTCCTGTTCCACGTGATAAAGTTGCCTTCCTTCTTACCCATTACATCCTATCTCCTCCAACAGATTACCTTCTCTGTGATCACTTATTTTCACCATCTCTCTTTTTGTCCATTTCCTACTGTCTATAAACATGCTCATGTCTCTCTTCTGAAAAAAATCTCACTTGATCCTTTCACCCCATCTATTAACCAATTTCTCTTCTGCCCTTTGTAGCTAAACTCCTTGAAAAGGTCATCTGCAATAGATGTCTCCACTTTCTCTCTTCTCTTTCTCTTCTTAACCCCTTACTATCTGACTTCCAAACTTATTGTTCATTGAAATGAATCTTTCCAAATATACCAATATATATTTGTCAAATCCAATGGCCTTTTCTCAATTTTCCTTCTCCTTGACATCTTGATAGCATTTAATATAGTTGATTACATTCTGACTCTTCTGACTAGATTTTCTGGACACTCCTGACTTTCTTCCTACCTATCTAACCTCTACCTCTGACTTCTCTTTGCTGCTTTCTCCTTCAGATCATGTCATCTACCCAATGTTGTCCTTCAGCATTCTTAAACAACTTCATTTAGTGATCTTGTCAGCTCCCATTATGGACCCTCTCTATGCTGATTCTCATTTCTGTCTTTGCTATCACAAACTCTCTGTTGATCTCTAATTTTGCATCTTCAATTGTCTTTCAAACTAGATGTTTATCATCATACTAGATCTTAAACTCAATATGCATAAAGCAGAACTCATTATCTTTTCCCCACAACTTTTCTTCTTACCTTTTCTATAACTGTAGAGGAGTACACCATCATCCTAATTCCTCAGGCTCATAACCTATGTCATCCCAGATTCCTAATTATTATTCACACCCTATATCCAAATTTTTGCCCAAACCTACCAATTTCACCTTTGCTGTATCCCTCAAATGCTTCCTCTTCTCCCTCCTGACACTGTCATCACTTTGGTGAAGACATTCATCACTTCACACATTGATTACTGTAATTGCCTACCAGTGGTCCATTTGTCTCTAGTTTTTTTCTGAAAGAATCTGTTTTCCATATAACCACTAAAATGATTTTCCTAAAATACAAGTCCAATTTTGTAGACCCCAACTTGATAAACTCCCATTGCTCCTATTACCTCCAAGATCAAATATGATATGCTCTGCTTGGCATTCAAAGCCCTTCATAATCTAACCCTCTCTTACACTTTGTTCCTTATCATGGACTGTTCTATCCAGTGACACCAGCTTTTCCATGAACAAGAAACTCCATCTCTCAGTTCTGCACATTCTCTCTGACTGTCCCATATACCTGGAATTCTTTCTCTTCTCTGTTCTAATTATGGACCTCCCTGGCTTTCTTAAAATCCAACTAAAATTCAATCTTCTACAGGAAGCCTTTCATAATTCATCTTAATGCTTTCCTTAGTACTTTCCTTCTTTCAATTAATTTCTATTTATCCTGTATCCCCTCTTGGGCAGTTGCCTTATTTTGGCAGAGGTGATTGCATAGCTCAATTAAATCCTGAGTTATGTTGTGCAGGGATACTCAAGATAGTCCTAATGGAGAGTTTTGACTAAAGGTGATCCACTGTAGAAGGAAATTACAAACCATCCTACTATCTTTGCCAGGAAAACCCCATGGTCCAAAAGGGCCTGTAATTCTATGGTTCTCAAGGGTCAAAGAGAGTTGGGCATAAGTGAATGACTGAAAAAAAGCAAAAATTTATTCTGTATAGAGCTTATTTGTATTTTCTTATCTGCATAGTGTCTCCATCAGAGTATAAGTTCCTTGAGAGCTTAGTGACTGTCTTTTGCCTTTTTTTGCATCCCCAGTAGAGAACCTGGAATAAAGTAGATCCTTCATAAATCTTTATATATTTATTGGTTGACTTATCATTAAAGTTAAATTATAATTTATATATAAATTGTAAATTATAATTAAAATTTAAAAACAG
Source organism: Gracilinanus agilis (assembly GCF_016433145.1). Taxonomy (NCBI): domain Eukaryota; kingdom Metazoa; phylum Chordata; class Mammalia; order Didelphimorphia; family Didelphidae; genus Gracilinanus; species Gracilinanus agilis. The sequence continues at coordinate 516,000,137 of NC_058131.1, forward strand.
TCTTTTGGTATCCGAATTTCCAACAAACATGCTTCTTATCTATAGAGGTAGCATAGACATCAGAATTTTTCTATTCCAAAATGTTCATTTGGAAGAATCTTTTCCAAAATATATTTCATAACAGTTCTTGTTAAGAATCTCCATGCCCTAAATGACTGTATTTATATAGTGTTTTAAGATTTAAAATGCTCTTCTAGATGTATCATCTCATTGATTTCCATAACTCTGAAAAGCAGTAAATTTAAAAGGTTTTGTACAAATAAAATCAATGTAACCAAGATTGGAAGGGAAATAACAAACTGGAAAAATCTTTATAACAATTTCTCTGATAAAAGTCTCATTTCTGAAATATATATATGTATGTATGTATATACATACATATATATATTTATATATATATGTATATATAATTAAGTCAAATTTACAAGAATACAAACCATTCCACAATTGACAAATGGTCAAAGGATATGAATAAATATTTTCAGATGAAGAAATCAAAGCTATTAGCAATCATGTAAAAAATGTTGTAATCACTCTTGATTAGAAAAATGTGAATTAAAACAACTCTTAGGTACCACCTCACACCTATCAGATTGGCCAATATGACAGTAAAAGAAATTGAAAAATGTTTTAGGGAATGTGGCAAAATTGAAACACTAATGCATTGTTGGTGGAGTTGTGAAATGATTCAACTACTCTGGAGGGCAATTTGGAATTATGCCCAAAGAGCTATAAAATAGTGCCTATTTGGTAATATCACTACTAGCCNATATATATATATATAATTAAGTCAAATTTACAAGAATACAAACCATTCCACAATTGACAAATGGTCAAAGGATATGAATAAATATTTTCAGATGAAGAAATCAAAGCTATTAGCAATCATGTAAAAAATGTTGTAATCACTCTTGATTAGAAAAATGTGAATTAAAACAACTCTTAGGTACCACCTCACACCTATCAGATTGGCCAATATGACAGTAAAAGAAATTGAAAAATGTTTTAGGGAATGTGGCAAAATTGAAACACTAATGCATTGTTGGTGGAGTTGTGAAATGATTCAACTACTCTGGAGGGCAATTTGGAATTATGCCCAAAGAGCTATAAAATAGTGCCTATTTGGTAATATCACTACTAGCCCTCTATCCCAAAGAAATAAAAAAGAGAATGAATGACCTACTTGTACAAAAATATTTATAATAGCTCTTTTTGTTGTGGTAAAAAATTGGAAATTGAGGGAATATAAATAAATTGGGGAATGGTTGAGCAAAATGTAGTACATGATAGTGATGAAATACTATTGTGCTATAATAAATGATTAAAATAGCATCATTTCAGAAAGACCTGGAAAGACCTACATGAACTGATGCAAAGTGAAATAAGTAGAACCAGAAGAGCATTGTATAATCACAGCAATATTCTGGATTGATCATCTGTGAAGGACAGCTGTTCTCAGTAATACAATGACCCAGGAGAGTTCTTAAGGACTTATGATAAAGAATACTGTATCTCTCCAGAAAACAAAACAAAACAAAACAAAAAAACTATTGGATTTGGAACGCAGATCAAAGCAAACTATTTTTCATTTTAGTTTAAATGAGTTTTTATTTTGAGTTTTGATTTTTTGTAATTATTCCCTTATAACAATGAACAATATGAAAATCGGTTTTGCATGATAATAGGTATGTACCACAGAAAAAAATAAAATATTTCCTACATTGTGAAACCCATAACTAAACATAATACTACAGGTTTGGTCCAAAGAGAGTAGAATAAAGCTAGAATACTACTATTTTCATGTTCTGGACACCACCTTTCTTAATGCAGGATAAGATTACATTATCATTTTTAATATATATCACTTAGCATATAACATATATATACATATATATCACTTTAATATATATCACTTAGCAGCTTTTAGACTGTAGTTCCCATATGGACAAGTTTACTGGATTTTGTTATTGTTTTGGTTGTTTTAGGTTCTGTGATGATGCCAATGGTATGAAAATTTCCTTCACTGATGCAAATCAGCAACTAGTATTCAAATCTAAAATTTCTTCTCTTAGAGAGTTGTCTGTAATCCTGAGGGTTTAAGTAACTTGCCCTTTTTCACATGGAGAGCATGCATCAGAGTTAGGACTTGAACCCACATCTTCCTCTATCTACTACCCCTTTTTATTCCCATTTCTTAAAAGTATGCATTACTAGTTTGCTTAAAGGGCTCTTTTCATTATTTCTCATACATGAAACTTCATCTTCTGTCCTCTCCATTCCTTAGTACTAGTTATCCTTCATGCTTAAAATGCAATCCTCATATTCTACCATCTCTTGGAATGTGTAGTTTCCTGCTATATTAAGGAATTTGCCAATAATGTCTCAGCCACAGAGCATGTCTGGTATGTTCCATAGGCTAGTAATCCAAGGGAAGATATGGTAAGCCCTGCTTCCAAAAAATGTATGGTGGTATGTAACAGAGGATGTCTGCCCCCAATTCAAAGTATGCATGGTTATTCTATGTCTATTTCCTGTTTTGTTATTGTATTGTGATGAAAAGTCCTTTTAATTAACTACTGATCTAGGGATGAATTGACATACAAAAGTTGTTTAAAAGCCTATATAACACTGTAACTTTTGAATAAAAATAAGAAATTGTTGTAAGGCTCTGGATGGGATGAGACATAGTAGGACTTGATGCCTTATCTGACCACCATGTATTCTTTTGGGATTTAAATACTTGGAGCTGATGTCTCTTCTGTCTCTGCTGTGTATATTCTTTTTTATGGAATATGAATGAGTTTTAGACAAAGAATTGATGCGGTAACCAGACTTCTGAGTTCTGAAAAGTTGTATGAATTCATCAAAAGTTGATCAACTAGAGTCAAGAGCAGAATCTATAGGAGTCAAGGTGGGCAAAGAACCAAGTGTGAAGAAAATGCTTGACTTAGTTCAGTAATGAATTGAATCAGTAGCTAAGCTGTGCTACATTTTGAGAGAATGTTGAGAAATAGACATTTTCAGTTTGAATCCATTCTTCCCTGAGAGTGAAGAAGTAGGGGACAGCGTCCTTATAGTTTTGGTTGTTTCTATACTGTGGATGTTTCTATACAACTTTTTCTAGCAATAGCCTCTTTTAAAAGCTCATCGGTATTAATTGGTTCATTTATATTGGGGAGATATCAATATAATAATGGATATTAATGATATTGAAAAAAATAATAGATCAAATTTGTGTTGGTGAAATAAAAACTGGTTATAATATTGAGAGAAATCTATCAGATAGTATGTCAAGAGTTATATAATACTACAGATAGACAACTCCAAACACCTCAGGGTTATCCCTAGAATTCTGAGGGAAGTAGTAGCCTTATTATGAGTATCTGATTTACCATTGGGAGTAAGAATTGGAAGTGAGAACACAGAGTACATATGTGCTATACTATTCAGCTCAAGTGTCAGCTTCTAAATGAAGCTTTTTCTGATCCCCTAGCAACTAATGGCTTGCCACCTTCACACACACACACCACACACACAAACAAAAATTACACTGCCTTTCTTCTTTAAAATTTGTGTGTGCATGTATTCAAACTTTCTGCACAGAATAAAAGCTGCTCTAGAGCAGGGACTATTTTATTTTTGTCATTATATATCCAACACATAGTGTATTGTGTGGAATATAGTACCTGTTTAATAAATGTCGATTAATGGATTAATTCAATATGTCCATAGCCACAAGGAACTCTTTTAAAATGCTTAATTCAGTTTTGAACAACTGAAATATGATTTTTGTATGCTCTGTGGTATTTTTGTTTCCTGTTCACCTTGAAACTCACATTGATAGTCATGTGAGATGGGAGTAGGCATTGAACTATAGCATGATTTGGCATCTTCTACATTTCAAAACAAAATTTTGCTCTACCTGTTTTAACTCCTGACTTCTAGGATTGGTGAGGAAGGAAAAGGGTGAATTTTGCTAAACTTCAGATACAAAAAAAGGAAGGTTTTGAAATCATCTTGCCAAGACTCAAGAATCATCCATCTATTTTTACTCAGTACCAAATAATGGCAGCATTTCCAATCCAAAGATTTCACTTTTAATTCTTCCCTCACACTGATATTTTATGCAAGCTTCCATTTCTGTGCTCATATACGTGATCTCTGAGAATTGACATGTCAGTAATAAGGTATTAAAAATAAAAACATTTGATTAAATTATGACTATATTATAACATGTCAAATGTATACTTGCAATTTGTAAAGCTACACTAGCAACTGTTTGCTTGTTGGCTTCAGTTCTCAGAAAATAAATCATCTAAACAGAACTGCACAGAGAATAATACATCTCAGTTAATATTTGTGTTGCTATAGAAAGAAACAGGCCTCTGAATGCATCATTAAATGGAATCTTTCCAAAGTAGAAAGGGAGATTCACTGCACTTCAGTTGTCTTTGTAAGGGATAGTTTAGCTTAGATGCTTTCTTAAATTTTCCTTAGCCCAAGGCATGTCAAAGAAGATACATGATTTCTTCAGTATTTGAAAGATTATTTCATTATTTTGTGGTTTTATGACCATGATAATCTATCCCCAAGTTAAAGGTAATTTCATCCCACTGTGTGCTCAGTCATAGGAGGTCAAATTATAAACCTCACAATGATTTCTTTTTCACAGTGTATAGCTTTCAATCAATTATCCACTGAGTTAGGTAACATGAAGCATGAGGAAAGCTATATGTTTATTATGAAAAAAATTTATGTGTGTGTATTTTTTTCTCGTAAAGAAGAATAGATCACTTAGATTACTTCATTATGAGGAAGAAAAGATTGTGTGTGTGTGTGTTTGTGTGTGTGTGTGATGTGTCTTCTTTCACTAAAATGTTTTCAGGTTTTAGAACAACACTATTGTTACACTTGTCCCTGTAAAGCCTTTGAAATTCCCAAAGATCACTATTTTTAATCAATAACTATATTTTAACATTTTAGTTAAATAGCCAAATAAGGAGTTGTAATGTACTTCTTACTAGGTGGAACACTGCCCTAAAGGGCTCTCTTGAAGCCAAGAACTTTGACAGATTAGAGAAATGATTAGATACTAATAGAAGAAACAATCTTGTCACTCTCACTATTTGGGATAAAGTAAATGGAATTTTCCATTCTTGGACTGCAGAACATATTCTTCTTATCATTTCTAGTAGCAATAGATTTTCCCCTCACTTGCTGTTATGTGGCACAGCTAGGTACTTCAAGATGAATTTACCATTTTCTCTAAAGCCTATGGACATTTTCCACTTATGTTAGCACAGAAAACTAGTTAGTTCTCCTGTCTGGTGACAATTCTACCGTTCCAGCATATTCCATACCATGAAAAAGAAACAAGGAGACAAAGGTTAAACAAACATTTTCCCTATAACACAATGAGAATCTGTCCTGCTTGCAAGTAAAAAAGCCCCTGTAGAACCCCATTTGCCATCAAGAATCCAAATTAGCAGCAGCTTGCAGTGATAATCAGTTCATTTCAGTGCGCTGAAAATGGGCTCATTATTATTAATTTTTGCCAGCTCCCAAGCAATTCATGAACCATTTTTAGAATTTCAAAAAGCAGTTCATGAATCAGACAAAAAAATTAAAAACGAGCCCATCCCACAATGAGATGATGACTCAGAGTCCTTTGCAGTAGCTGTGTCAACTGCAGAGCATCTGAAATCTGATGAGGATGGAGTTGATGTAGAAAAGGCCATGATGAGCCTGAAACAATGTGTTGAATTTACATGTTAAAACTCCTTGTTGGTTTTGGCAATTTTGCTGAAGATTATTGAGAAATCCATAACATCTGGATGTGGGGGAGCAGATCCACTAAAATGACGAAGTTTATATTGGTCGACAAGACTATAAATGGAAGAGAAAGTAGTTTCTTACACAGCTGTTTCCAATTTTGTTAACATTTCGGGCCAAATTCATTTGGAAAAACAAAATGAAACAACATAAAACTGTTATGTTAAAGAAATACTTTGCTGTTCTGGATTAAGTGTATCCATGCCAAGGACATTCTATCTAAAATCCCTGGAAGATGGATACGTAAACTGCTGTACCTAAACTTTGCACCAAACACTCTCTGAAAAAAATTTTCTTGGCTAATTACATGGCACTTTATAGGACATCCATACTTCAAAATAAAAAAAAATATTTTAAGTAATTTTCTAAGTGATATAACATTACCACACTTGGAATAATGGCAATAACATATCATGTTCCCAATCTGTACCTCGTCACCTGGAAATTCTTAGAAAACAGAATCACAGAATTTTAGAGTTGGAAGATTCCTAATGGTCATCTAGTCCAATCTATTCTACCCCTATATTCCCACTAAAAAAAAAAGCCCTGCTACGATATTGCCAACAAGTGGTCATTCAGCAAAACAGTTATCCTCTCCTTCCAGCAAGGAGGAAATCACCACCTACTAACATAGCTTATTCCATTTTGTGATTGCTACATATTAGGAAATGTTTCATTGCTGTTATTCCCATGACTTTAATTAAACTTTACATTTTCAGACATTCTTTCTATTTACCATGCCTCTGTCTACATTTTGGAGTCAATCAGAACAAGTTCAATATTCCTTCTACAAGACAGATCTTTACAACTGGTTAGATTGTACATCTTTCCTTCTCCAGAAAAATTATCCTCAGTTACCTAAATGAGTTGGTATCTGGTATGGCCTCCATTCACCATAACATTATTATTACAGTCTTCTCAATGTACTTCCACATGTCAGTGTCATTTCTCAAATGCAAAACCAACACTGAACACAATAGTCTAAGTCATCTCAACAGATAAAAGGGGCATTAGTATCTACCATGTTTTTGACGTGTTTTTTTCAACGCAATCTAAAATCAAGTGAGCTTTGTTGACTATTATATAATACTTCTAATTCATATCAAGTTTGCAAGATACAAAATCTCAATATATTTTTCACCTTGAACTTTGAATATTGCTTTAAAACTGATGAGTAAAGAATTTTACACTTACAATTTAAAACGAACATTTTTATAGGTATGGAGGCAAAAGTAGTATATTGGGATTTGGGTGTCTGACCAGATCATCAAAGGGGAAATCACCTATATCAAAGATGCTGTGGACCACCTTATTGGAGATAGGAGAACTGGCACCTGATTGGACATTCTATTTTGGTCTATCACTGGCTGTATCTGACTCAAAGCAGTTTTTTTCATTGTTCAGATAGCCAGAAATGACAGTCTTTAAGTTATCTTAGCTATGTGATATAAATGGATGAAGAAATTCTTTCAACCAATTAAGATCAATATCTTTACAACTTACTACCTTAGAGAATTGTCTATAGTACTGAGAGGTACTACGTAGGGTTATATATAGCCATTTTGTGTCACAAGCCTCACTTGAACCATGTCTTCCTGGGTTCACAGCCAGTGCTTTGTGACACTGCCCCCCTTATTATGTAAATATAAAACATAATTAGACATAACTATAATTAAAATGTTTTTAAACTGTAATCCACTATAAGTAAAATATAAACAAATTAATACTTTAAAAATTGAATAGACTGCCTTATAAATTAGAGAGCACAAATTCACTCTAAGTAATGCATAGTTTGGGGTGATTTTCTGATAAAACACTCTTGTAGAAAGGATTCATACATTCCATAGAATATTGAATAGGATAGCTTTTATGGAAAGAAGCAAGTTTCACAAAGCCAAGGTAATATTTAAATCTGGCATTTTCCTTACAAATTTGACAAATTCTTTCATACTTATTGATTGTTTCTTGCTACCATTGGAGAAAAGACATAGTGGGGACAGTTAGGTGGCAGGGCATCTTTTATTCAAATTTGGTCACAGACACTTCCTAGATGTGTGACCCTGAGCAAGTCACTTAATCACAATTGCTGAGTCTTTTTTCCTCTTCTGCTTTAGAACTGATACTAAGAATTGATTCTAAGACAGAAGGTAAGGGTTATAAAAAAAAGAAAAAAGAAAAGGCATAATAATACGAATGATACACTATAATTATTAGAATGATATAGAACTAGTTGGAAACCTGAACCCTAGACAATAATTAATTTTGAATAACATTGGTTAAGTATCTACTATATACTAATTGCTGGGCATACGAATGAGAAAAAAAGAATACTGCTCTTACTCTCAAGCAACATACAATCTAATGGGGGAAAATAGTATGCAAAAGGAAATTGAAAAGGGAGACACCAGGGGGTACAGACATGGAGGTTATGATATTTGTGGAGATGAAACCAAGTAAAGAAGCTAGTGTGAAATGAAAAGATACTCAAACTCTGGTAACAGTCTTTATTAGGTCAGTCAATTTTCAGTGCAATTAAATTCAACAAGAATTTATCAAACTCCAACTAATGTTCTTAAAATCTGTTTGATGTTGTGAATTGAACTAGATCACCACTGAAGTCCCTTTCAAACTCTGGACTGATGTGACTTTGGGAATTGATCTGTCAGACTATTGGCTGTAGTAGCATCTGAAGAAACAAGGGCATAAATGAAAAATATTTTGCTTTTTAAGGAGCTTAGTTTCTATTCAGATTGTGTGGGTGGAAAGATAAATATATATATATAATAAATACATGATTTTGGGAAAGGAGGTAATACAAACTGGAAGAATAATGAAGGTCCTTTTGTATAAGGTGATAATTAAGCTGAACCTTGAAGGAAGGCAGGGGAGTATGAGGAAGGAGAACACTAGGTATGAGTGACAGACTGCACCAAAGCATAGGGGCAGGAGATGGCATGCCATATACCATGACAGATTTTCCCCTGGCACAGCATAGGATTAGGGTTAGATGGGAATGGTTTCTCCCTAGTCCCAGATCAGAGAAGAAGCAGGCAAACTTGACTGAATAAGAAGGGCAAGAGCAAGTGGAGTACTCCTCCACCTTCCCCCACATTGTAAGCAGTTGGAAACAGTTAACAGAATACTCTCAGAGCTGGTTATGGAGGTTATTCAAGCTTGGTAAATTCTGGGTGAAGATGGTAAGTGGTTAGGGACTAAACCCCTTGTGATAATAACTTTTTTGTATAAATTATTCTCTCACAGTATAGAAATATATGAGCCTGGGTTTTCTTCAGATCAGACCACAGGCTCTAGGACAAAGGCAGCTTGAGCCCCAGCTTCAATGAAATACTTTGCTTGGTAAAAGGAAGGTAGTAAGTATGACCCCAAGTTAACTGTATACAAGCTCTATCTTTCACAAACTAAATGAATTTAATGATTTCAGGGAACAGGGAGAAGGGAACCAGGTTTAAGGAAAGAGGAGGGAAGGTAAATTAACTGAAACTTGCTAAATATAGGCTAGTAACACATTCCCCTGGTGGGGGGTTGGGGTGGGGGTGGGGGGGAATGTATATTGAATGGCTGAACTCCTATCTAAGCCCCTAAATAATCTTCCTTCTGATACCTAAACAGCTAAACTGAAGGTAGACTGTGATCTAGCTTAAAGGTTTATCTTGAGAAATAGCTATCAAAGTAAAGCAGCCCCTGGCTGTCAGAGACTGAATGCCTCAGCCCCAGAAGCTACACAGAGTATGTATGCTAAGAGCCAAGAGCCAAGAGTCAAGACCCTTACAAGAGGGGTGACCTGGCTTTTATACCAGGATTCCAACTATCCTTAACTGCCCCCTCCCTTGGAGTTCTGGGGGGCACTATGGTATTCTGTGATGCAGCTTGAACCCCTCTCAGAAACATGGATGTTACAACAGTGAAGCTATAATGTCTACACTGGACCCTTTTTTTGTTTATGTTCCAAAAGATCTGTACTTCTACCACTACAACAACCAGCACTTCCACCTTTCTTTTCTTAGACCTCTACTGGACACACTATGGGCACATGGTGAATTTGCACTCTGGTAATATCTTACAAATAAAATACAGATTTTAGAAAAGCTATTATTATAGAAAACAGGAGAGACGGATTATATGATATCAGAATAAAATGAATTCATAATTGGTTATTCAGATGGATCCAAAGGGTAATTGTTAATAACTCATCATTTATATGACAGTATCCAGTAGAGTATTCCAAGGATCTATTCATGGCCCTCTGCTATGTAATATTTTTAACCATATGTCTTGGATAAAGATAGATGGTATGTTATCAAATGTGTGGAAGTGTAATAGTTTTCACAGTAAGTACAAATACAAAAAGTCATAATAAGCTGGAATACTGATATAAAACTAATAAGTTCAAATCCTGTGGGAAGAAATGTAAAGTTTTGGACTAGGACAAAAGAAATCAATATCTCTAGTCACAAAATAGTAATATGAACAGGCAACCTATATTTCAGATCATAAGGTCATATTTTTAGAGTTGGAAGTCACCTAGTAAATGAGGGCTGAGAGCAGTTAAATGCCTTTCCCAAAAGTGTATAGCCAGATAATTTAATTCTTGATTTTACTGCTCTTTTACTATATCCAGCTATCTCTTCTTTTCTATTTAGGGGGTTCTGAAGTCATTAGGAAGCTGAGTAAAATGGGAGTTATACAAAGTCGTTTCATCTGATGGTATAAACTAAAATGTGCTTATATTTGCATCCACTGTGAAGAATTCTATCATGTTCTGGTAGATATATCTTGCCTACGAAAAAGTCTCAAGTGCAGATAACAGCATAGTCACCTGCAAATTTTGCTTTTGCATTTGAAAAAGATATGAATGAGTAAGTGACAAAAAAAAAAAAGAAAAATGAGGCAGGTTTAGATCCTTTCCTGACATAAGTGAAGTTTGGAACAGTAGGACATTTCAAGATTGTCAACAAGTTGACCAATTTGGATTGCCATAATTCAGATCCAGAGTATTGTGGTGCTGTGAACTATTGTCAGTGTGTTCTTGGACAAAATTGGTAAGTAGAAGGTTTCTTTAATCAAGCAACAACCTTCAGTGTAGTAAATCCCCAAAAGAGGCACTGCCTAACCCCCTCCTAAGAATATGACAGAATATTACTATACTAGCTAATAAAGTATGTAGTACGTTTATGTGTGTGTGTGTGTGTGTGTGTGTGTGTGTGTGTGTGTGTGTGTTTTGGGGGGCCAGCTGTGAGGGAAACAGGATTGTAAGAGTTTTCTTATCAATAAATCAAGGATTATATATTCTTGACCTGTCTGACTAAACTCAAGTAATAAGATGTGGCATTTCTATAGAATCATAGTTTGCAATTTTTATGCTACATTTTTATAGTTTTATAATACTGTATGGAATATGATCCTCAGGGCACTCAGGAGTAGGAAAATTCCAGGGATAGAGGGAGAATTAGACACCAAAATTTCCTAAGATGTTATATAATTTGCTGAAGCTTAACATTTCATAACTTTCTATTTAAACAACTATTCTTATTAACTAGTTGCTAAGCCCACAATTTTCAGCTGTAGAAGTACTGTCCTAAATGTCAGTAGTCTGAGGTAAAGCAATTGTTACAGTGCAATGCCTTGAATTTCTCAAACTGTCTGCTTGATGGGACTTATGGCGCTTATCTCTTCCATTAGTTGACTTAAAAAATTAGTCATTAATTTTGATGATTTCTACTTTAATGTCAAAGTATAAAGGACACTTATAGAGTCCATTCCTTCACAAGATTTTTTCATTGTTTCCCTTAAATTCTTGATTTTTTTATTCCTGTAGGTGAATTTTATTCACATATTTTATGGTTCTATGAAGTACCTCTTTGATAATTTGACTGGTAATATATAAAATATTTAAATTAACATAATATTATAATTTTCTTATTAGTATGACTCAAATGTGAACAATTACTACCCCTTTAATAATTTTCTTTAGTTCTAGAATGTTTCCTGGTTGTATTCATGTAATTGCCTTATATGTTTTAGTATGTGGACTCCCAGATATTTCATACATTCTGCTGTTATTTTAACTAGCAATAATCATGCCTCAGAAACCTCATTGGCTTTGATATTTCTGCTATTATTTTAAATATAATTCCTTCTTTTTTCAATCTTTGCTCAGTTTTTGATGGCAAATAGAGAAAGGTCTATCACATGACATCATTTTATACTGAAATTATTAGTTACTTCAATTAATTTTTATTCAATCTAGGAAACTCATGTCATAGAACAAAAGCATTAAAACTGTTTTTTCTTTACCTATACTTAAGCCTTCAATTTTTTATTCCTTGTCTCATTGGTATAACTAGAATTTCTAGGATTTAGTGTCGATGGATTTTCTTGCTTTACTCCTGATAGTATTTGAAAGGAGGGTATTATGTCTTCATTATATATACTGATAGTTCTTGGTTTTAAATTATGCAGTTTATCATTTCAAGGAAAAGTCCATTGTTTTCTGTGCTTTTAAGAAGTTTTAAAATAAATTGATATAAAATTTCATTAAAATATTTTTGTGCTATCTCTTGTTATAATCATGAGACTTTTATTGTTTTTATTATTGATATAAGCTTTGTTATATAGATAGTCTTTCAAATATTGACTAAATCTCATATTCATGAAATAAATCACATATGGTTAAACTGGTTAATAATTTTAATTTATTTGATGGATAATGCTTATATTTTTAATTCAATATTTCAAATTTAAATTGATTAAAGCTATTAATATATAGATCCCTTTCACTGCTTTATATGACTTTGGCTTAGGTAGCAGGGTATATCTGCCACTTGAATATTCAATGCAATATACTTTTACCTATTTGGGTTAATAATTTAAGTAATATTGGAGTTCTTGAATTCATGCTTATTATCTGAAATTTTTTAACGTTCACTTTTGGCTTGGGGGGAAAAAGGGATTTTATTTACATTTGTATATTTTTTGTTGTATATTGTACATTGTGTATAATGTTTTTTGTGATCGTACTAGCTTCATTCTGAATTAGTTCTTATAAATACTCTCATGCTTCTCTGTATTCATCACACTCATTTCGGAAAATACATGAATGTACTACACATACCACATATCACAATCTAGTTTGGCACTTCCCAATTGATATGCATCTAATTTCTTTATAATTTCTGATATCATACAAAGGACTGCTATTAATATTTTGATTTACATTGGGATATCCTCTTATCAAATTCTTCATTGAAGTATAGAACAAAGTAATGGAATATCTGCACCAAAGTATATTGACATTTTGGTCACTATTTTTTAATAAATCCAAATAGCTTTCAAAAATGGTTATATCAATTCAGAAAGCAACCCAAAATTCACTAATGTGCCAATTATTTTATTATTCCTGCAATACTATTTTCATCATTTGTCATTTTGTTAGTTTATAGGACATCAGATAAAATCATATTATTATTTTCATTTATCTTACAATAAATGATTTGGAACATTTATTCATATGGTTAAATTTTGAATTTTTCTTTTGAATGCTATTTATGTGCTTTGAACACATATCTATTTGAATATATATGACATGTTTATTAATATTAATTAAAATGTTATATTTTATGTACATGAACTATTAATTATTTGTATATCTTTGATTCCAAATCTTTTTCAAAAAAGTTGATGCAAAGTTCTTATCTTGGATTCATTAACTTTATTTGTAGAAAAGCACTTGAGTTTTCTGTAATCAAAATTACCTATCTTATTTTCTATAATTGCTTTTATCCTTTGGCTGAGAATACATTCTCTTCCCAGACTTATAAAAGCTTATATCATCTGCATTTCATTCTATGATGCATTTAATGTGAAAGTCACACATTTGCATTAAATATATTGTTAAATATAGTTTAACTTATTGATCTAAGTCTAATTTCTGACAAATAGGCTTCCAGTTTTCCCAGTAGTTTTTCTCCCCCAAATAGGAAGTTCTTTCCTAGGATATTTGTGATTTCTTGCTTTACTGACTACCATGTTCTGTGATTCTTCCTTTTCTAAATTCTGCTCCATTGATCTCTTTGCACATTTTAAATAAATTTCAGGTGGTTTTGATGACGGCTGCTTTATAATATTGATGATGTCTATCAGGGCTAGATCATTTCTGTATTATAATTACTTACCTGAATATCCTAGATCTTTTATTTTTCCAGATTAATTTTTTTATTATTTAATAAAATTCCAAAAAAATATCTCTTTGGCATTTACCTTATATAGCCTTAAAATAGTAAACTAATTTGGTAGTGTTGACATTTTAATTTTATTGGTATGATCCTGACATAAGGAATGAATGTTCTTCCAACTATTTAATTTGTTCTTTACCTTTTATAACAGTACTTGTGTCTGAATTTATACAAGTATTTTGCTTTTAGTTTTATATATTTTTATGACATTAAAAAGGTGTTAGTGCCTTTACTTTACCAGATTTTTAGCATAAATGTGTGTTATATTGTGTTGATGGTGTTTCTGCACTAATAGAGATAATCATGTGGGTTGGAGTGTTTATTTAATGTAATTAATTACATTATTGTTTTCCTAATGTTGAACCATCCTTGCATTCTTGCAATAAATCCAACTTGGTCACAATGAATAATTTCTTCAATTAATCATTCCAGTAATCTTGATATAATTTTTAAAAATCAATATTCATTAATGATGTTGACCTATGCTTTTGTACTTTATCTTTTCTTTGTTTAGATATTAAAATTATATTTATTTCATAAACAGAATCTGGTAGGGATCTTTCTTTTTAAAATTTTTATATTATTTTTATAATAGCATAAATTCTCATTTGAATTTATTTGATAAATTTTGATAAATTTCTCTTGTGAATTAAATCAGGGAATAGTCAGTAAAAGTAAAATTAGCATTATTGCTTTTGAAAGTAATCATTTGAAACTGATTCTTAAATCTGAGGCCATTCAAAGCTAAGTCTTAACCCCTTCAACTACTATTCAAATTTATTTTCCCATATTCAATTTAAATCAGTTCAGAAAATATTTAAGTATGGGCTATGTGCAAGGCATATCAAATACCTACTATATGCCTACTATATGCATAGCTACAAAAAGTACAAAGTTATATATGAAATAAATTTTGTTGACACAAAATTTCAAAGCTAAGAAACAAGATGACCAGCAATTCATATTGCCAACTTTCCAATGTATGAACACATAGAAGATTTTTTAATTAATTTAATTAAATTGTAATTATTTGCTTATAAGACTGAGCAAGTTGTATTATCAATAGAATTGGAAGGGTAGAAGACCAGGATATCTAGGTTTATCCTTGTAAAAATTTAAAACAAAGAAATCTTATAATATATTTATATCTGGCCCCCTATCTAAAGAATATTAAACATATAGGTAGAGAAGATTAAGGAGAGCAGTTTTAAAATGGTCATAGAGATAAAATGGAATCCATGAGAGGAACAACATAAAAAAGGTTACTTCAGGCAAAGATATACTAGATTTTAGAACTGTGTGAAAACTTAGAGTTTATTTATTCCAGTCTCTCATTTTTAAAATTTTAAAAAAAGGAATCATTTTGTTTCCTACAAAATACAGCCTCACTGTCAAAACTAGGATACTGATGGACCATTGATTTGCCACAGCATGGAATTTTTTTTATACTAAGTGGAAGATTGGGTTAATGTCTCAATGACTGCTTTCTTCCATCACTTAATGTTGACCACTGCTATAAAGATCTATGAGGAAGTCTGGAACCCTCTGGATGTGGGGAATTCAGAGGAAGAGGAAAGGTATTTCTAACTACACTATTGTTAAGCATATGTACATGATAGCCAATAATTTGAATGCAAAACAATAATGATAATATTAATAGAAATAATATTTGAATGTTTACAAATCACTTTACATGTAAATACTATTATTAACTGATTTTTACACATGAAGAAACTGAGGTATAAAGATTAAATCTCTTGCCCATTTTCACACAATATGTCTCTAAGGCAGGATTTTAACTCAAGTCTTTCAGTACTCATCAAGTTCTTGGTCAAGCATGAAATTGGGTTATTTAGATCAGTGCCAAAGTATTTCAATGTGATATTATAATATCAGCTACTGGTTTCTGGTGCAATTCCTGGTTTTTAATTGTATTTCTTCTTTAAACTCACTTAACTACTTATGAAATACCAGTTTTCATGTTGGCTAATTTTGGTTTTTATTTCATAACAGTGTTATCCTTCTTCCTTATGGTATATGTGTATGTGTTTGTGCTCTCATGCACGTGAGCGTGTGTGCATTATATAACCCTAATATCTATGTATGAAAAAGAAAATATTGTGGAGACCAATTAAATATATATTGACATATTTATTTTCATACTAGATAAAGATATAAATATACATGCAATTAAAGTATTTGTCTATTTAATATGTGATAAGTATACTCATGACTGTTTGGAAGAGACCCATGCTACACTGGTGTTCAGAAGTCCTGGCAAAGAAATTCCTTTACGTGATAATACATGTTTAACCGAGAAGAATTGCTTGTTAGCTCTGGGAGAGGGGAGGAAGTCAACATGAATCTTGTAACTTTGGAAAACTTATGTGTAAATTTATTATTGGCATAAAATAAAGATAAAAAAAAGAAATTCCTTTACCAAAGCCAATCTTCATCTACTCTGCAATATACAAATGCGTATTTGCATGCATATGTACACACATACAAATTCTTAGATTGTATATAAATGTGCACATACGTGCATGCATACATATACAAATACTCACATGTATGTCAATAAGCACATCAACTTTGCATCTGGAATAGGCAATATAGATACACATATACACATGCACAAAACACAATACACATATATGTACATATATGCTTATGCATGTGTTTTATATATGACTTTTCATATATACATGTATATGTATATGTCTGCATATGTCTGCATGGAACCCTGGCATCTATGCATCTATATATCTCTATTTCACTATATCTATATGTATATGTAGATAGATAGATAGAAAAAAGATGGATAGATAGATAAACAGATAATAGATAGATAGAAGATAGATAAATAGATAATAGACAGATAGATAGAAGATGGATACATAGACAGATAGAAGATGGATAGATAGATAGATAGATAGATAGATAGATAGATAGATAACAGATGGATAGACAGATAGATTGATAGATAGATAGAAAGAAAGAAGATGGATAGATGAAAGAAAGAAAGAAAGATAGAAAGAAGATGGATAGATAGATAAATAGCTAATAGAAGATAGATAGATAGATAGAAAGAAAGAAGATGGATAGAAAGAAAGAAAGAAAGATAGATAGAAAGAACATGGATAGATAGATAAATAGATAATAGAAGATAGATAGATAGATAGATAGATAGATAGATAGATAGATAGATAGATAGATAGGAAGATAGGTAGGAAGATACAAACATAGACACATAGATACATAGATAGAAAGATAAATAGATGATGTTATTACTAGAATGTTGAACTGGGCAGAAATAAAGTCTCAGGGCTTTCTTTCTCATTTGATATCATGCATATTATGGAAAAAACTTTCCTTTAAAAAATAATAGAAATAAATCTACAGAAAATAAAAGGAAGAGAAGAAGGAAAGCACAGAGGAAAGAAAACAGGGAATTCAGAAGGCATTAAAAGCAAAGAAAAAAGAAATTAGTCAAATCAAGCAACAAGTATTCATTAAATATTCTTCTCTTCTGGACACTGAATTGGATCCAGGGGATACAAACAAACAAATGAACAAACAAACAAATTTGTTTGCTCCTGGGGATTTCACATTTTATTAGAAGTGGCAATATATGTGCATAAGATATATTTATATACAAATATGTATATATATATGAACTATATATGAACTATATGTAAAATACAGATGAAGTCAGGAAGGAGCCAAATAAGCAAATAAGAACAAAGAAATTACTATTCTTTTAGTTGTTAATTTAGTAAACATCAAATGACTTCTAAGTTCTCTTCCATCTTGATCATTTTATAATTCCGTGCTTTGTTGAGTGGACTAACTGAATGTTGGAAAAGGCAGAAGAGAAAATGATATCACAGAAAAATTTAATTAGGGGTTCTAAAGCAGCAGGCTGCACAGATAACTGTTTGCTGTCTGATTCTCTATTGATTCACACACTTGAGTTGTTTGGAAGTGAACTTATTAGAGGCAGGAATAGGTAAAATGCCAGAGAAAGTTATAGATATCACAGGGATGTGTCATAACCAAGATGAATCAATTTTCGGAATTTTTTTCTTAAAACAAACACATCGTTTATAGCAGCTGTTCTCAATTTTTGTATCTTTCATATTATTAAAAATATTGAAGACCCAGCTCCCCAAAAGCTTGTATGTTGATATTTACTGTATCAGTAATTTTAACACTTATAATGATTATAAAAATTACTTTAGCCTCACAAACCTCCTAAAAAGTGTCTGAAGGATGCCTTGCAGTCCCAGAACCATTCTTTGAGAACCACTGATTTATAAGTACTTGCATAAATGAAATAGCATGCAATCCAAGAGAACCTTCCATAACCTCTCTATGGTCTGTTGCTATAAAAGCTTACAATATGTAGCAACTAGATAATTTTTTTAAAAATGCTAGTTCTCAGCCTACACAGAAAGGTTTCCTTCTTGTTTGTCCACAACACATCATAATACAAGGTTTTTTTTTTCATTTTTTGTTCTTGTCCAGACCTTGGCAGGTATCAGTGGTGGGCTAGGCAGCAGCAACAGCAGCTTCAGGAGTTCTCAGCCTAGAGATGTAAGGTAGTTTTACAACTGGTCAGGAAAAGGGTATGAGGAACATTTTGCTGCACCGAGTGCCGTTGGCACTGATTGACAACTCTATTGCCCATAAGCAATTCTGGGTCACAGTTCCAGGACAGAGAGGAGCTCTTGGGCTCAGTCACAAGGGAGCAAAAGTAATAAGAGTACTTGTGACTACAAGGGAGCAGTGACCCTTCCTGGGTGAAGACCAGAGTACAGACCAAGGAGAGAAAATAGCCACACTCTTCCCTAGAAAACATCATCTTGGAAGCACCAAAAACTTGAAGATCCTCAGAACTAGCTCTGAAAATAGCAGCATGGAATGCCTAAAGATTGATTTGAATGGCATTATCATCATCACTAACGATATATCATCACACATTTCGATAATGCTTTAAAGACAACCAGATGCTCAGTGAACTTGATTATCAAATAGTTCTTAATGTATATTATCTCCTTTTAGTAATCACTGCAACTATGAGTTAGATATTCTTAGTTCCATTCCATTTTATAGATGAGGAAACTGAGGGTTGAAAAGGTTAAATGACTTACCTAAAGTCATACATCTAGTACAGGTCCAAGACAGGAACTGAACCTGTCTTCCTGACTACAAGTCCAGCCATGATCCACTGGGCCTCCTGGCTGTCTGAATTTAGTGGCCATTTAGTCCAACCCCTTCATTTTACAGTTGAGGAAAAGAAGACCTAGTGAAATTAGGTGACTTGCCCAAGGTTATACAGGTAGCAAGTAGCAAAATTGCAATTGAAAACCAAGCCCAATGATTCCAAATCTAGCATTATATTCACTAACATAAACCAGGCTGAGTCAAGAGCCAAGTGAAAAAAACACACTAAAAAGGCCAGCAGAGTGACAAGCTGGAAAAAATAATAGTAAAGCTGAAATCTATAAGCAAAAATAGTATGGCGTTTAGAGGGTCATTGTCTGAAGAGGAGGATACATCATAGTTAATAAGACTCAGGGAAAGGTAGGTTCTTTGGCTTCACTGCCAGAGTTTTGAGGTACTGATAGAATAATTAGAACATCATCAAGACATAGTGATCTGCTGAATACCAAAAGGACTGACAGCTTCCTGGGTATCTTTCTGGTCTAATCATCAGTTTGATAAAGTCTTCTCAGAGATCCCTATTTCAGAATTCTCTTCCACAGGGTCTGTGACATGGTATTGATTTTTGTTGTTGAGTCATTTTTCAGTTTTCATGACTTAATTTGGGTTTTTTTAGAAAAAGGAATTGGAATGGTCAGCCATTTCCTTCTCCAGATCATTTTACAGATGAGGAAATTAAGGCAAGCAAGGTTAAGTAACTTGCCCAGGGTTATAGAGCAGGCAGTGTCTGAGGCTGGATTTGAATTTAGGAAGATGTCTTGACTCCAGGTGTGGAACTCTATCTCCTGAGCCACCTAGATTCCCAATGTGTTATTGATCCAATGAGAAAATGGTAATGAATTTCAATCTGTAAAATAACCAGGCTAAAGCAGATATGCTCTTGTGTTCTCTTTGAGTTCTATGTCTCTTTACAGGATATAATATTTTATTAAGCTGCTTTGTGATTGATTTTCTAAGTACTCTATCCAAAGAATATTATTTTAAATTTGATTTCTTGGTGCACCACCTGAAACAGAGAGGTTTGTTGAATACAAATACCATAAAAAGTTGGAGAGTAACTCCACATCACCTTATTACAAATATTTAGTTATAAACTGTTTAACAGCTGAGCACCTTTAATGCTGAGTGTTAGGGAAAATGCACCAGCCATTTTTAGTACAAATGTTTAAGACAGAGATCCAACTTTCCCCAAAAAAATTATAGAGGAATCAATTGTAATTTGGTCCATAAAATGATCAAATATCTACAGAAATTAGCATATAAAATGCTCCATATGAATCCTGCTCTTTGGTTGCAACCATTGATCTCAGAATATTTTAAGAGTTTCAATACCCATATGTTGACAATTACAACCTTTTGATGGAAGAGGAATTAATTTTTAATAAAATCAATCAATCCATTACCTTTGAGAGGGGCCCTCTAAAAATGAACAAATCATGACCCATCTATACCTTCTCATCCTATTTAATTCTTGCCCACACCCACCAATATATCTCCCATGGAGAGTAATGTGGTGAAAAACAATCTCAAATATCTTTCTCAAAAATTGACTGGATAGCATGGGCCCCTAGGATTCTGTGGAGTAAATTACACAGGGAGGAAGAAATCATCAAATGAGTATGGTATCTGTCGAAAAAGAAGGAGGTGGTAGTTTTAATCCAATCACTTCCCGTAGTTCTAAGATTTGCTCTTTTACTAGTTATTGAGTTCCACTTCCCTTGCTTTCTACATGAATGTAATTTTTTAGTGTATGAGGGTGAAGATGGAGAAAGTGGAAGAGATGAGTTGTGAATTGAGGAGGAACAATCTGGACAGATTGAACAAAGCTTGATTTCTTGGTAGATCATCTGAAACACAGAAGTATGTTGAATGTAAAAGCCAGAAAACATTGCAGAGAAACCCCTACATCACCTTATTACAAAGATTCAATTATCAACAATTTAATAATGCTACTTTAAAAGAGAAACCAAGCATTGTTTTCTTCTGTCACTTTCAATGAGTTCATTCTGAAGTTGATATGACTCATGAAGGGAATCATTTGATACAAAAATGTGAAGGATTGCATTTCTGCTTTTCCCAACATTTTGGCATTAAGAGCTATTAAACTGTGCCACTAAAAGGAAGAAAAGGGCTAAATGAGCCCCGCCGAGTTTTCATCATGTTAACCCTTTCTTATCTCTACAATGATAGGGAAGTCAGCTAAAAATAGTATGCCAGTTCTCAAGGCTGTTGAGCTACTAAAAAAACCTAAACAGGAGATGCCAAGTAAATTTTTGTCTAGTGAATTCCAAAGAATAAAAAAAAACATGCTTCAATTTGAAAATTAAAAAGGAATTTGAAAGGGCACTCTACCCTTAGAGCAGCTGTAAATTACCAGCTTAATAAATTACAAAGAATATGTACAGCTATTTATTCTTCCGTTCAATAAAAAATATAGTTACTATGGCAACTACCAAATCGCACCCTGTGTATGCTACCTCTGAGATACAAACCACTTTCTATAAGAAAAGACATTTAGTAATATGTCATGTGAGCTGAACATTTGTAAATGTTTTGAGATGCATTTTTTTAAAAAGCAGCTGATAATACATATGTATAATGTCTTGCTCTATCAGCTTCCTTAGAGGAAGCTTACAGTGCTAAGAGTGATACTGAGCCTGAAATCTTGCTTTTGACACTTAATAGCCCTGAGACCATAAGCCAGTCACTTAACTTTTCTGACTTAATTTCTTTCTTTGTAAAATAAATCTCATAGTACCTGTTGTGAATAACTCACAAATTATCCTTAGGCACAGATAAGACAAGGATAGTACTATACATGCTTTAAAGGGACTTACAGCACATCCCTAAATTCTTAGTGCAGATTTAAGCTATTTTACATATACTAGTTATTATTAAGAACCAAGTGAGATAGATAGTTTATGTAAAGTGCTTAAAGTGACACATTAAATGTTAAGCATTACTATTATTTTTTAAATATTTTTAATTCCTGAAAGAAAATAGACAACCAGAAATCATATGTTAACAAATAGATCCTATTCCTGACAATTTTAGAATAATCCTAAAAGTCCGATTTGTCAATTAATCATGAATATTTCACATGCTTAAAAGATGTGTAAAAGTTCTCTTCTCCTAGGAAATTTGATATGGAGTTCTAGTAGTTTTGAAAGTATATTAAAGGGGGAAAAATTAAAGAAAAGAAAGTGATACCTGTCACATTTTCCCAAAATGTAGTATTGTTCAATAGTCAGCCAAAACATTGTGTTTCTAGTCCCCAATGTTCCTGCTATGTTCAGTTCAGACTCTACCCACAGGACATGAAATGGTACGCAGACAGACAACGCTCACTTAGAGCTCTGTTCAGACAAAATGTTATGAACCCCTCAGGTGCACATATGCTTTGGAAAGACTGGGGAACATGGCTCCACACCCAGCCAGCTGATTTAGCTGAAGGTTAGATCAAGCATTGAGACGTGTTTTGTCATGTCTCTTTGGCTTCCTGTGGAAAGACTCAAAGGGTGGTTATTCTCTCAGAATATGTCCTCACTAGGTAAATAAGGGAACTTGGGCCACCAGGGTGAATGATGTGGTCCCTTTAATCAAAACTTGAATCTTTTCATATAAAGTTTGCCAAGTTTCTTCCACTTTTAAACCTCACTTCCTCCTTCACTGTATCTCTATGTGAAATTAGAATTTATAGAATGACAGCATCATAGATTACAAGTTGGAGTAAAACTTAGAAGACATTCCTTGTTTTACAGAAATGAGAACTGAGGCTCTGAGATGGGAGTGACTTGCTCAAGGTCACATTCAGAAGTAGTCTGACTCCAAATCAAAGAAACATTCTTTTACATTTTTTCAATTAGCAAGCTTCTATTCTCCCTCCCAAACCCCATAAGATAAAAAGAAAGAAAATTATTGTAATAAAAACATATAGTAATGCAAAACTAATTCTCACATTGGCCACGTCCTAAAATACATCTCAATTTGTATTGTGAATCACTTCTTTGTCAAGAGATAGAAACCATGCTTCATCATAGATCCTCTGAAATCAAGGTTGATCATTTAATTGATTAGAGTTCTGAAGTCTTTCAAAACCATTTGTCTTTAAAATATGTTTTTATACTCAAAACTGTTTTCATCATTCTGCTTACTTGACTGCATCAATTTATATGTCTTCCCAAATTTCTCTGAAACTGTCATCTGCATCATTTCTTATAACACAGTAGTTTTCCATTACTATATATACTCCAAATACCATCTATACTCCATATACTATAATCATTCAGTCATTCTCCAGTTGTTGAACACTCCCGCTTAGTTTTCAAGTCCTTGCCACTAAAAAAAAAAGAAATAACTATTGTAAACATTTTTATACAATGATCTTTATTTTCTCTTTCTTTAATCACTTTGGGATTTAAGCCTAGTAGTAGTATTGCTGAATCAAAGGGTACAATGTTCTTTCCATCATACAACATTACCACTAGTCCCCAACTGGTTTCCTATTGACTTTAGAAGAATCAAAATAGGGATTTCTAAAATATTTGTATGATTGGATTATTTGGTTTACCTTTCTCCTCCCTTCATCAATCTTATATAAAGAGGTTCTAGAAGCTGTGCATCTTCTTTAAGTTGACAGAAGGGAATTGAAATAATATGGTTTTTAAATTCTTCCCCAGATTTCATTTTGATAGATTTTCATTTTTGACATTTTGAGATCTATGTTCTCTTCTTCCCTCCCACCCTTCACCCTTCCCCAAGGTGGCAGATAATATATAGTTTGAATATTTGTTATTATATACTACATATTTCCATGTTCACTATGTTGTGAAATAAGACACATTCTCTTCCCCTAGAGAAAAACTCATGGAGATAATAAAGTGAAGAATCGTATGCTACAGACAGTACTGATAATCTGTCAGTTCTTTCTATGGCAGTGGATAGCCTTTTTTATCACATGCCCCTTAGTGTTGTCCTGGATCTTTGCACTGCTGATAATAGTTGAGTCATTCACAGATGATCATTGTACTTTATTGTTGTTACTGTGCATAATATTCTCTAAAATATTTTGATAATTTAGTAGTATTATTCAAGTCAAAGAGATGTACCCTTCAGTGTTATGAGATCAAATGCAGGATTCACCTTTTCCAATAGGAAATTGTTTTTTCCCCAAGTTTAAAAGCATTGACTCTTCTTTAAAAATTCCCCTGTGGAAAAAGGAAGAAAAACAAAATCCTTTTATCAAATGTTTTTAATCAAGTAAAACAAATTATTGAATAGATTCTGTCCAAAAATCTATGTTGTAGAGTGAAAATTTAGATTTCAGGTTCAAATTTCCTTATTAAAAGTTTTCCAGTAACTGATGAATTGTTTCCTTTATTTGCTTTTAGCCAGTTGATCAACAAATGTTAATTGAGCATGGACTATGTCTCAAACATGGTGCTAAACTTTGGAAATACAAAGTAAGAAAAGAACATTAGCACAGCTTGGAAAGCACACATTAGCTTTAGAGGAAGATAGAAAGCAACTACTTTATGCTCAAACAAGATATATTCAGGATAAATGATGGTTAATCTCTGAAGTTAAACTCAAGAGAAAGGACAGGAGAATGAAGCAGGAAAGAGCATTTTTTCAAAGATGGGATTTTGATGGGTCTTGAAGGAATCAAGGAAAGGGAGAAGTCAAAAATGGTATTGAAGATAACCAGGGAAAATACAGTCAGGATATGGATAGTTGTATGCAACTAATAGCAAAAAGACCAATGTTCATGTTTCATAAAAGAGTGCATTGATATGGTCAGCCCTATGCTTTAGGAAGATCATTTTGGCAACTAAATTGTGGGAATTGTAAGATACTTAAGAAAGGGAGAACATTCAGAAGACTATTGTAATAATCTAGGCCAGAAGTGATAAGGGACTGGTTGTAGTAGATGACAGGACATGATCTAAATAAGAAATATTGTGAAAGTCTAAATAATGGGTCATTTTTGTTCTTCTGTTATTTCAGTCATGTTTGATCTTTTGTGATGCTATCTGGAGTTTGATATGTTGGGGATTTTTTTGCTAAAATGCTAGAGCAGTTTGCCATTTCCTTCTTCAATTCATTTTACAAATGAGTAAACTGAGACAAACACGGTTAAGTGACTTATCCAGGGACACCAACTAGTAAATGTCTGAAACCAGATTTGTACTAAAGAAAATGAGACTTCCTGACTCCGGATGTTTCATTCACCTAGCTGCATGACCATAGATTTTATCACAGTGAAGAAAAAATGTCACCTAAATTTAGAGTTTAGAGAAGTTTAAAAGAGGGATAAGTTTTAGAAAAAAGATAATGAGTTCTATTTTGAAGAAGTATTTAAAATTCCTACAAGGTACTCAGGTAAAAAAGGTCCAATTTATATTTGGTGCTGTGAGATTGAATTTCAGAAAAGAGGTTAGGGCTAGATAAATCTAAGAACCACCTGCATAAAAATGGTGGTTGGACCCTGGAAAACTTATTAGATAATTAAGTGAGATATTGTAGAGAAAGAAAAGCAGAACAGCCAACCCATATAGGTCACCTAACGTTACTGAATGACTTAGATGAAGATTTAGCAAAAGGTATTGGATACAAATAGACAGGAGCAAATAGTGTCTCAAATGCCTAGGGAGAAGGGATTATCCAGAATAATTTCATCAGCAATGTCAAAGGCTGCTGAAAGGTAAAAAAAATATGAGGATTGAAAAAAGTCCATTGAATTTGGTGATTAAGAAATCATTAAAAACACTAAAAAGAACAATATCAGTTGAATGGTGAGGATGGAAAAAATGCTGTGTTTAAAGTGTTTAGTGGTTAAAATGAGAGGTGATAAAGTGGAGAAACTAATTATAGATGGTTTTATTGGGGAGTTTAGCCACAAAAGGAATAAGTGGTATGAGAGAAGAGCTAATTGAGCTGGTGTTTCAAGTGAGGATTTTTTAAGGATGGATGAGACATGTTTGTAGGAAGCACAAAAGTTTTCTATAGACAAGGGTTAAAGATTAGTTAGAATGAAGATGAGAGAAGGAAAAACCTGTTTGAAAAAATGAGATAGAAGTTAAACAAGGGTCATATAGGGGGATTTTTACCTGAATTGTATATGTGTGTATGTGTGCTATAGTCATTGACTTTCACTTGTATGTATATCATGTATTCAAAATAATTTTTATCCTAATAAGCCACAGAAATGATGGAAAAGAATATTGTCTTTAATTTTTGAACTTGTTATTTTAAAATGACTATTGTTTCATAAGTTTCCAAGGGTTTAGTGATAAAAAGCAGTCTTTTAAACAAAACTTTAAAGGCAAAATCACTAAACTCTATATTTGGAACAATGGGAAGATAAAGGAAAGAAAACTAGCATTCATGAGGTCCTACTATGTGCTAGACACTGTATCACCTCAGTTTGATCAACTAGAAAAATAAAAATAATGGAAATAGAAAAATAATAAAAGTGAAAAGGATATGACATTGGCATTTTTAGCAACATTAATACAAAATATAGGTGTGGTTGTAATTTAGCAGCAGCCTTCATTTTAAAATATGGGATAGAAATTGGACCTGTAATTTCATCAGTATAGGAGACTCCCACATCACAAAATTCCTATCAATGGAGGCTGGTACCTTCTGTTCAATAGTTGACCAGGCCACTGAAAGATTAAGTGACTTGCTTAGGTTCATACTTTCAGTATATATCCAATTTAGGCCTTGAACCCATAGCCCAGCTTTATGGCAAGCTTATTATTCACTATGTAATTTGTCTCTAAAATTTAGCAAAATGATCATAATATCTTTATTGACAAGAGAAAGAAGAAAACCTTAACCTTCAATGATTTTATGCAGAAAAACCCCAGACTAGAGAGGAAACAGCAGAAGATGATGAACAAGTAAACACATCCAAACCTTCCCAAAAAAATGGAAATTGGTTACAAGCTCTTGAGGAGTTCAAATCTGAAATTATGAGGAAATCAGAAGAAACTTGGCAAGAAAAGTAAGAAATAGTTTAAGAAGAAAATAACAGCTTAAAAGACAGAATCTTCCACTTGGAAAAAGAAGCCCAGAAATTGAATGAAATGATAAGGAAATTGAAGACCAGAAATGACCTCCTGGAAGCCATTAATAGCAGGGTAGATCGAACAGAAAAGGAAAGTAAAAAAATCTTATCTGAAAACCAGTCATTAAAAACTAGAATTGAGCAAGTAGAAGTCAATGGTCTCACAAGACAGAGAAAATTAATAAATCAAAGTCAAAAGAATGACAGATTAGAAGGAAACACAAAATATCTAATCTAGAATATGGTTGACTTGGAAAACAGATCTAGGAGAGAAAATTTGAGAATTATAGACCTACCTGAAAATCTGGAAATAAACAGAAACCTTGACATCATACTATAAGAAATTATTCAAGAAAACTACCCTGATGTTCTTCAACAATAGGGCAAAATAGACATTGAAAGAGCCCATAGATCACCCTCTACATTAAATCCTCAAAAGACAACCCCCAGGAATGTAACTGCCAAATTCAAAAGCTTCCAAGCTAAGGAGAAAATATTACAAGAAGACAGAATGAGATAATTCCAATATCAAGGAGCACCAATCAGGATTACATAGGATCTGGCAGCCTCCACACTAAAGGATCTCAAGGCTTGGAATATGTTATTCAGAAAGGCAAGAATATTGCGTCTACCACCAAGGATTACCCACCCATCAAAACTGACTATATAAATCCAGGGGAAAGTATGAGCATTCAACAAAATAGAAGATTTCCAAATAGTTGTAAAGAAAAGACCAGAACTAAATGGAAATTTTGATCTCTAAATACAAAAATCAAGAGAAACATGAAAAGGTAAATAAGAAAGAGAAGAGAAAAAAATGTTTTTATTGTTTTCTTTAAAGGTTTCAGTAAGGTCAAATTGTTTATATTCCTATATGGAAAAATGCTATTTATAACTCTCAAAAATTGTATTTGCTGCTCTTCCAGCTCGCCTCAGAGGCGTTAGCAGTATGTCTCACTGGAAGTTCTCTGCTCCCAGACAGGGGTCTCTGGGCTTTTTGCCTCGAAAGTGAAGCAGCAGGCACCGGGGAAAGGTGAAGAGCTTCCCTAAAGATGATCCCAGCAAGCCTATCCACCTGACAGCCTTTCTGGGCTATAAGGCAGGCATGACCCACATAGTTCGAGAGTTGGACAGACCTGGCTCAAAGGTGAACAAGAAGGAAGTTGTTGAGGCTGTCACCTTAGTAGAGACACCCCCCATGGTCATCATGGATATTGTAGGCTACGTTCAAACCCCCAGAGGCCTCCGGAGCTTCATCAGTGATGAGTGTAAGAGACGATTCTATAAGAACTGGCATAAGTCCAAGAAGAAGGCTTTCACCAAGTACTGCAAGAAATGGCAGGATGATCATGGCAAGAAGCAGCTGGAGAAAGACTTCAATAGCATGAAGAAATACTGCCAGGTCATCCGAGTCATTGCTCACACCCAGATGCTCTTGCTCCCTTTGAGACAAAAGAAGTCTCACCTGATGGAGATCCAGGTAAATGGTGGAAGTGTATCTGAGAAACTGGACTGGGCCCGTGAAAAGCTGGAACAGCAGGTGCCTGTGTCCACCGTGTTTGGACAAGATGAGATGATTGATGTCATTGGTGTGACCAAGGGCAAGGGTTACAAAGGTGTCACCAGCCACTGGCATACAAAGAAGCTGCCCCGAAAAACTCACCGAGGCCTGCATAAAGTGGCCTGTATTGGAGCTTGGCATCCTGCCCATGTTACCTTCTCTGTGGCTCGAGCCGGTCAGAAGGGCTACCATCACCGCACTGAGATCAACAAAAAGATCTATAAGATTGGTTAGGGCTACCAGATCAAGGATGGCAAGCTGATAAAAAAAATGCATCAACTGATTATGACCTGTCTGACAAGAGCATCAACCCTCTGGAAGGCTTTGTCCACTATGGTGAAGTGACCAATGACTTTATCATGCTCAAAGGTTGTGTTGTTGGGACCAAGAAGTGTGTCCTCACCCTGAGAAAGTCTCTGCTGGTACAGACCAAGCTTCATGCCCTGGAGAAGATTGACTTGAAGTTTATTGACACCACCTCCAAATTTGGCCATGGTCGCTTCCAGACCATGGAGGAGAAGAAAGCTTTCATGGGACCACTCAAAAAGAACCATGTGGCTAAGGAAGAAGCTGCATAATGTTTCCAGACTAATACAGAGCTGGTGGATTTTCAATAAATTGAAATTATTTTCCAAAAAAAATTGTATTTGCTATTATAATAGTTAGAAGAATTATTCATAGGTAGAGATTTAGATAACAAGAGGTTTAAGATGATATTCAAAAAAAGAAAAAAGAAGGAATAGAAGATGACACCAAGAGAAACTTGAAAGAATAAGAAAATTAGGATAATCTATATCACACAAAGAGACACATGGGAGATGGAGGGGAAGAATACTATTAAAAGAAGGAAAGGAAGAGAGTGCTAACAGGTCATATTCAAACCTTACTCTAAGCGGAATCAATTCTGAGAGGGAAGAGCATCTAGATCAATTGGGGTATCAAATTCTATCTTATCCTATAGGGAATTTGAGAGAGAAAAACTAAGGAGGGGAGTGGGGCAGGGAGTACCAAAAGGGAAGGAAAGAGAGGAGGGAGAGAATGTAATAAACCCTAAAAAAATAAGAGTGTAATAAAAAGAGAGGAAGAAGGGAACAAGGTTGGTAATTAAGGGACTGATTAAAAGCAAACCACTGGGGTTGAAGGAAATAGCTAAAAAAGAAAGGGGAGGATTAGGAGAAGAAATCAAAATGTTGAGGAATACACAGGTGGTAATCATAACTCTGAATGTGAATGGGATTAAATTACCCATAAAATATTAGCAAATAGCAGAGTAGATTAGAAACCAAAAGCCTACCATAAGTTGTCTACAAGAAACACATTTGAGGCAGGTAGACACACACAGGATAAGGGTAAAAGGCTGGGAAAAAATATATTAGGCATCAATGGAGAAAAAGAAGCCAGGAGTTTCAATTATAATGTCTGACAAAGCTAAAGCAAAAATAGATCTGATTAAAAGAGACAGGGAAGGTCATTACATCCTGTTGAAAGGCAGTATAGACAATGAGTAAATATCAGTACTTAACATGTATGCACCAAATGGTATAGCATTCAAATTTTTAAAGGAGAAATTAATGGAGTTTAAGGAGGAAATAGATAGTAAAATTATAGTAGTGGGAGAACCGAACCTTCCTCTTTCAGATCTAGATAAATCAAGCCAAAAAATAAATAAGAAAGAGGTAAGAGATGTGAATAAACCTTAGAAAAATCAGGGTTAATAGATATAGGGAAAAAATAATTAGGGATTAAAAGGAATACACATTTTCAGCAGCACATGGTACATTCACAGAGACTGACCATGTACTAGGGCATAAAAACATGGAAAACAAGTGTAAAAGAGCAGAAATAACAAATGCAACTTTTTCAGATCATAATGCAATAAAAATAATAATTAGTAAGGACACATGGATAGGGAAATCAGAAATTAATTGGAAATTAAATAATATGATTCTCCAAAATCAGTTAGTTAAGGAAAAATAATAGGAGCAATTAATAATTTCATTGAAGAGAATAACAATGATGAGATATCCTATCAAAATCTATGGGATGCAGCCAAAGCAGTACTCAGGGGAAAATGTATATCCTTGAGTGCATATATTAACAAATTAGGGAGGCCAGAGGTCAATGAATTGGGGTGCAATTTTAAAAAGTAGAAAGTGAACAAATTAAAAATCCCAGATGAAAATTAATTAATAAATTTGAAAGTGGAAGAATTATTGAATTAACACATAAGACTAGAAGATGGTACTTTGAAAAAACAAATAAAATTGACAAAGTACTTGTTAATCTAATTTAAAAAGGAAAAAAGACTACCAAATTAACAGTATTAAAGATGAAAAGGGAGACCTCACCTCTAATGAAGAGGAAATTAAAGAAATCATTAAAAATTATTTTGCCCAAATATATGGCAATAAATATGGCAATCTAGATGATAAGGATGGATATTTACAAAAATATAAATTGCCTATATTAACAGAAGAAGAAATAGAATAATTAAATAATCCCATATCAGAAAAAGAAATTGAATAAGCCATCATAGAACTATCTAAGAAAAAATCCCATGGTCAAATGGATTCACAAGTGAATTTTCTTAAACATTTAAAGAACAACTAATCCCAACACTATGCAAACTATTTGCCAAAATAAACAAAGAAGGAGTTCTACCCAATTCCTTTTATGACACAAATATGGTACTGATTCCAAAGCCAAGCAGATCAAAAACAGAGAAAGAAAACTACAGACCAATCTCCTTACTGAACATAGATGCAAAAAAACATAAATAAAATACTAGCAAAAAACTCCAGCAATTTATCACAAGGGTTATTCATTATGATCAGGTGGGATTTATATCAGGAATGCAAGGATGGTTCAATATTAGGAAAACCATCCATATAATTGACCACATTAATAAGCAAGCCAACAAAAAAAATCACATGATTATCTCAAAAAATGCAGAAAAAGCCTTTGACAAAATACAACACCCATTTCTATGAAAACACTAGAAAGTATAGGAATAGAAGAACCTTTCCTAAAAATAAAATACAGTATATATTTAAAACCATCAGCAAGCATCATCTGCAATGGGGATAAATTAGAAGCCTTCCCAATAAGATCAGCAGTGAAACAAGGATGCCCATTATCATGGTACTACTAACACTAGCAGTAGCAATTAGAGAAGAAAAAGAAATTGAAGGTATTAAAATAGGCAATGAGGAGACCAAGCTATCACTGTTTGCAGATGATATGATGGTCTATTTAAAGAATCCTAGAGAATCAACTAAGAAGCTAGTGGAAATAATCAACAACTTTAGCAAAGTTGCAGAATACAAAATAAACACACGTAAATCATCAGCATTTCTATATATTTCCAACACATCTCAGCAGCAAGAGTTAGAAAGAGAAATTCCATTTAAAATCACTCTAGACAATATAAAATACTTAGGAATTTATTTGCCAAGGCTAACACAGGAATAATATGAATACAACTGCAAAGTACTTTCCACACAATTAAAGCTAGATCTAAACAATTGGAAAAACATTAATTGCTCATGGGTAGGGCGAGCTAACATAATAAAAATGACCATCCTACCCAAGTTAATTTACTTATTTAGTGCCAAACCTATCAAACTACCAAGAAACTTTTTTACTGAATTAGAAAAAAACTATAACAAAATTCATTTGGAAGAACAAAAGATCAAGAATATCAAGAGAAATAATGAAAAAAAGTGAAGGAAGGTGGCCTAGCAGTACCAGATCTTAAACTGTACTATAAAGCAGGGGTCATCAAAACAATATGGTTCTAGTTAAGACAGTGATGGGCAAACTTTTTAAAGAGGGGGCCAAAGGAAAGGAAATGCTCTTCTGTCAGTCTGTTTCTAAGGCAACTCTTTTGAAGTTTCATTGCATTGTATCCTATTCATTGTATTCATCAAATTAGGAATAATGTTGGGAGGCCAGATAGAACATTTCAGGGGGCTGCATCTGGCCTGCAGGCTATAGTTTGCCCATCACTGGGTTAAGAGATAGAAGGGAGGCTCAGTGAAATAGACGTGGGGTTAATGACCTCAGCAAGACAGTGTATGATAAACCCAAAAAGCCCAGCTTTGGGGACAAAAATCCACTATTCGACAAAAGCTGCTGGGAAAATTGGAAAACAGTATGGGAGAGATTAGGTTTAGATTAACTTCTCAAACCCTACACCAAGATAAACTCAGAATGGGTAAATGACTTGAATATAAAGAGGGAAACTATGAGTAAATTAGGTGAACATAGAATAGTGTACCTGTCAGATCTTTGGGAAAGGAAAGGTTTTAAGACCAAGCAAGAGTTAGAAAAAATTTAAAATTTAAAATAAATAATTTTGATTACATTAAATTAAAAAGGTTTTGTACAAACAAATCCAATGAAACTAAAATTAGAAAGGAAGCAACAAATTGGGAAAAAATCTTTATAACAAAAAACTCTGACAAAGGTCTAATTACTCAAATTTATAAGGAACTAAATCAATTGTATAAAAAATCAAGCCATTCCCCAACTGATAAATGCACAAGGGACATGATTAGGCAATTTTCAGATAAAGAAATCAAAACTATTAATAAACATATGAAAAAGTGTTCTAAATCTCTTATAATTAGAGAAATGCAAACCAAAAGAGCTCTGAGGTACCACTTCACACCTAGCAGATTGGCTAACATTACAGCAAAGGAAAGTAATAAATGTTGGATGAGATGTGGCAAAATAGGGATATTAATGCTTTGCTGATGGAGTTTTGAATTGATCTAACCATTCTGGATGGCAATTTGGAATTATGCCCAAAGGGCTTTAAAAGAATGCTTGCCCTTTGATCCAACCATACCACTTCTGGGTTTATACTCCAAAGAGTTAATAAGGAAAAGGACATACAAAAATATTTATAGTCATGCTCTTTGTGGTGGCAAAAAATTGTAATATGAGGAGATGCCTTTCAATTGGGGAATGTCTAAACAAATTGTGGTATCTATTGTGCTATAATGAATTCCATGTGAACTGGAATAACCTCCAGGAATTGATGTTGAGTGAAAGGAGCAGAAGCAGAAGAACATTATACACAGAGACAGATATACTGTGGCACAATCAAAGGTAATGAACTTCTCTACTAGCAGCAATGCAATGATCCAAGACATTTCTGAGGGACCTATGAGAAAGAACGTTATCCACATTCAGAAAAAGAACTGTAGGAACAGAAATACAGAAGAAAAACAACTGTTTGATCACATGAGTCAATGGGGATATGTTTGGGAATGCAGACTCTAACAATCACCCTAGTGCAAATATCAGTAATAAGGAAATAGGCCTAGATCAATGACACGTGTAAAACCTAGTGGAATTGAGAGTTGGCTATGGGAGGGAGGTATGAGGAGGGGAAGGAAAAAACATGTAAACATGTATCATGGAATCATGTAAAAATTTTCTTAATGAACCAATTAAAAGAGAAAAAGAAAAAAATAAATTATGCAATCGGACTAATATTAGATAATTGAGCAACAACAAGGTAGAAAGTATAAACACATATGCACCTGTACTTTTGTATAAATTTGTATTACATATAATTAAGAGGCAACATGGTGGAAATATATATATATACATATATATATAATTTTATATGAATATATATTTTACATACATTTATACACATTAATACATATATTATAAAGACAACAATATAGGTATAATAAGGCAACACTTTATAACAATATATGCATAATTGAGAGGCAGCATAGTGGAAACTATATATAATACATATTTATAAAAAGGTTTATATAAATTATTGATGTTTATATGAAATCATATAAAACCTATTTGTATTACATATATATTAATTTCTACTATTGCTTCTCAATTACACAGATATTGTTATACACATATTTCTGCCTTATTACACATATATTCCCTCTCAAATGTGAGTGAGTGAGTGAGTGTGTGTGTGTGTGTGTGTGTGTGTGTGTGTGTGTGTGTGTGTGTTTGTGCACCAGACTCATTATTTCATCACTGTAGACAACTTCTGGTGAGAATTTTCCTCTGTCAATAAATATATATGCACTCTCTCTGCAACTTAAATGTAAGGTATTTCCCTGAGTGAGTTAGGAATTATGAGGTCAATCAAGTTGCCAAATGTCATATAGCCAGTATGTCTGAGAAAAGGACTTTAACCTTGAATCTTCATTATTTCAAGGATGGTACTTAATCCACTAAATCTTTATAGAAACAAGAATTTTCTCTACACTAGCAAGCCTGTGTGCTCCTTTCTTCTTGAAGACCTCCAGTGATGGGAACCCAACAAAAGATACATTAATATGTCTGAAAATAAGAGGAAGATTTCTATTATGTTTTACATCCTCCAGATGGAATGTGTGGGGAAACAATGGAAAATAAGACAAGTAGTTATGGAAGGTTTAGGAATGGAATTGGTGGAGGCTCTGCTCACATCAAGGAATTCTTGTAACTATCGAAGTTAACAAATCATACCTACTTTTTTAAAGCAGGGAATTCATTCTTTAAACTCTTATAAGGAAGAAAACTGCTACATCTATTGTTATACATTTCCTTTCTGGAGATCAAATATTGACCTTCAAATTCCATCTTATTAATATCAGCTCACTCAAGTCTTTTGAGGTTTTTTGGGACCTTGACTTTGTCATCAAGCACGTTAGGTATCCTTCTTAGTTAGTGATTTGAAAAATTTGATAAACACACTAACTATTCATATCTCCAAGTCACTGGTACTAATTTTAAACACAATAGGGCCAATGACAAATACCTGGAATTCTTCAAGATGTTATTGATCCATTAATGATTGATTTCACTTTGGGTCTAGCCATTTTGGGTCTAGCCAGCTTCAAACTCACACTTACTATCTAGCCTACAATTGTCTCATATGTTTATAATGATAGGGAGGCATTTTTGTATTTAACCAAAATATAGGCAACTATAGTCTATAATATTCTCATAATCTCATTGTTTAATAACCATATGAAAAAGGAGAAGAATTTAGTTTGGCAGTATTTGTTCTTGATGAAACCATTCTGGTTTTTGGTGATCATTACTTCCTTTCTATAGTTTCACAAACAATTATTTTAATATATTCTAGTGTTGTCACAATTTGAAGTCAAGTTCACTGGTCCATCTTCTGATTCTGCCTTCTTTTTGTTTTTTTTTTAATAAGACTTTTGCTCCAGCTTTAGGGTCTTCAGAGGTTACTAGCTATGGGTCAGAATTCATATCTGCCTTTTCTTTCAGTTTAAGGAAACACAGTTCATCCATATCTGATCTGTTGAGTTCAATTCATGTAGGGTATCTAAAGATTTTCAGCATCTCCTCCTATAATTTAGCATTTTGTTTCTCCCCTCCCCCTTATTTTGATAATTCACATTAGAAGTGAAAACATAATCAAAATGAATCAATTACTTTTTTGCCTTATTCATTTTCATCATCTTTCCTTCTGTGTTTCTTCTATCCTTTCTTTCATATTTCACTTCCCCCTCCCCATAGCTAAAAAGTCCTTTCTACTGCCCTTAGTATTCATCACATGTCTCAGCTCAATCTGAGTTTTAGCAATCTTGGCACTATTCTTGAATGACAGTGACACTCTTTTGTATTCATTTTACGTTATGTGCCCTGATGTACATCCTTAATGCATGTCTTTTTTTTAATCTAAATTTGGCAATGAATCCCCTGTGCATCTACTTCAGCCTCTTTAAATAGATCTTCCTTTTCTTTCTCTAGAATCATTTGTGGTTTTTGTCCTTTTATCTTTCAGTAAGAGCTTCTTGTCCCTTGTGAACACCTTCCTATGAGTAATTTTCATTTACTGAGTTCTGCCTATCCATTCTTCAGACCATTTGAAATTTGTCTTCCCCAAAGATATGGTACCTGTAACACCATACCTAGATTTCTTTTCTTTCTATCATGAATTCAAAAGAACTTCCTTTCCATATGCTCTCATTTCTTCTAAGCCATGAGTTTCTCTTTATTGGACAGAGTGAAGTCTAATATTACAGTTCTCCTTGTCATTTCATTGACTTTTTGAAGAATAAAATCATGTTGAGGCAAGTCAAATATTCATCAGCTCCTCTGTTTTTTAAATAGAGTTCAACAGATATCCAGATAAGTGAAAGTCTTCATCAGTAATATTTCATGCCTCAATGTAAGATTTGGGTTCTATATGGCAAAATTCTTGTCTCTAGTTTGCTAAATATAGTAACATAGAGAGCTGGACCTGGAGTCAGGAAGTCATGGGTTCAAATTCTACCCTAATTACTTGGTCATGATGTGATCATGGGAAAGTCACTTAATCTCTGTCTGCTTAAGTTTCCTCATATGTAAAACTGGAATCATAGCAGGGTTGTTGTGAGGCTAAAATAAGGAAAGGTTTGTAAAGTAATCTACAAACATAACAAATGTTAAAGAAATGTTCATTGTTGTTATCATTGTGATTACT
This sequence comes from Gracilinanus agilis, assembly GCF_016433145.1. NCBI lineage: Eukaryota > Metazoa > Chordata > Mammalia > Didelphimorphia > Didelphidae > Gracilinanus > Gracilinanus agilis. The sequence goes on from NC_058131.1 coordinate 516,037,555, forward strand.
TTTCACTTTCTATCCAGTCGGCATGTCATATGTTTCTGTAACATCATTTCCAAGGATACCTGTATTCCTAAGGTCTTCAGTTCCTAGCCTGGGTTTTAATAATTCCTAGTCATACTCTGTAGGCTCTTTTTGACACTATTATTCATTTTTTGATGTTATTATTCATTCTCACCTGAATCATCATGAATAAGTATTGGCTTTCCAGTTTTATTAGGCGATAGAAATGATGTTCTTAACTTGGTTTCTACAGATGCTGCCCCACCCAAAAAGTTTTTGGATAGATTTCAGAAGGTCTCTGACATTAGTGAAAAAATATGTCCATTTAAATTGAAGGGCCTTTTGGGAATTTCTATGTTTTGAGTCTATGAGGAAACCACATGAAGATATTTTAATGGGGCTCAAATCTTTGCCCCATAAGCTTATCAGTCTTAAGGACAGCTTCCTTCTATCTTAAGAAAAAAATTAGTATAACCTACACAGAGGAGAGAATGGGAGAAATATCTTCCCATATATTGATCTTATAGCAATTTCATAAATATTAACATATTACAAAGATGCTATTGTTATTATTTAGCCAAACTGCTATTCATTTAAGGATAGTTAATCTGTTTCATAGATATAGTGTCTTACATAATATGACCAGTCTCATATCTGCTAAACTTCTAAACTTAAACCTGTAAAACCATGGAAAATGATTCATTATCTTGATTTTTAGAATGGCAAAATATTATTATATTTGTGCTTAGACAGAAGCATAGTGTAAATAGAAAGTTGTTTCTCAAGAATGTTTTTTAAATTTTTATTTTTGCCCAGATTACATGTCAATACATTTTTTAATATTCATTTTCTTACATTTTGCAATCCTTATTCTCTCCCTCCCTCCTACATCTCCCATCTCCCCAAGAAGATAAGTATCATGATAGATGCTGTGCATATATAATCACATAATACATATTTCCATGTTCATCATGTTGTGAAACAAGACACATATTGCTTACATTAGAGAAAAATTCATGGAGGAAATAAAATGAACCTCATGAATGTTTTTTTTTTATCTGAAGAGCAAGTATTCATGAAAGTTTGTACCCCAGGTGTCTCTCAAGTATACTGCTCAAGACTTTGAGGAACCTCTCAATTCCAATAGGAGTTGATGAAAAGAAGTAATACAAACCCTTACTCCCAAATTTGTGACATACTTAACAATTTTTCAAGAGAATTTTCAAGTCAATATATATCTTTTAATTTTGCAGAATTTAAAAAAACCCTAGTTTATGATGGGTTAAGAAGTTTAACTAAGACATTCTGTATTATATTAGCTACATTTGTATTAAAAGTGGAAAGACAAAACAAGATCATTTTGGGGGGCACCTAAAGACATACACACCAATATTCCTTCCTTAAAGGAAATTGCATCTTCATATAAGAAATATAAATTTAGCATTTCTTTATCTTCTGCTTTTCTGTCTCTTGATGATTTTTTCATACTAAATACTTGAATAGTAAAGATACAGACCTTGTCAGCTCATTCCCCTATTTTAGAAGAGAGAGCTTGAGGAAATAAGAAGAGTATCAACAATAATAAAGCCTTTTCACAAGTGCTCTGAATAAAGCATGGGGTTCTTAAGAATTAATACACCACAGGAAAAAATGTGACTATATTAGCTTAATATTCTTGACAATTTTTATCCTAAGCAGTTCTTTCTCCTTAATCCTTGTATCTCAAACAAGACCTGCATATGTTAGTTTTCTTGCATCATATATTCCTTTGAATTACCAAGTTTCAAATGCCTTTCAATGATTATAATGGCAAATTGCTTATTTTTCTTTAAGATAAACCACTAATACCACCAGTAGTGCATCATCATTAGGTAAGGACTATTACAAACACTGGTATAACATTCAGAAGCTCAGAACATAAAACTCTTGCTTCTCATTATTTTCTTTCTATTTAATATAATTGTTCATTCAAGAAAGCTTCTCATCTGTTATTTTTATCTAAGCGATCTATTGCTTCAAATGTTTTTGCCCTTCTGTTTTGCCAAAAATAATTGTAGTTAACTAGCTACACAGTGAAGTCATTGTGCATCTTACCACATTGGTTTCGTACATGAAATTGGCTACTGTTCTCAATTCTTTTGTTTTATTATCAAACCACAAAAGAAACACTGATCTCGCCTTCTCCCCCATTCATAGCACAGGTGCTCTTTTTCACATTTCAGGTGTGATGAATTATTACAATAATCTCAGATAATATTATAACAAGAAAGAAAATTAGATCCTTTAAAAACATTAACAGTTCCATTGCATTGTTGCAGAGCAATATATTCAAAAATAAAGTAATTCCAAACTGGTTACACATTTTTTTCCCTTTTGGGGAAAAAAGGATGAACCACACACAAGAAATATGCATTATCCTGAGATGATCTCCATGGTAATGGAGCCTCATCTTTAATGGCACGGGGTGGGCGAAATTTCAATTTTCATTTCTCCGAATTTCATATGCAAAGTCAGTTAATTTTGTAACAAAAATATCAAAGCTAGATTTTTCCTCTCAAAAAAATGTGGTATCCTTAGGTGTGTTTGAATTTTGCACAGCTTTCCTTAACATACTTTTCTTTCTTCTTAATTATAAATATTCAAAACTGTTCATAAATTCTATGATTAAAAAACTTTCCTAATATAAGATGAAAGTAAACGCAGAACCCATCTCCTGTGTTCCTATTGCTTTGGTTATAAATATTATTAACTTTTTGGCAGACAGCATGAATTGAACAACTGACCTTGTGAGGAGAACTAGGCAACTAGTAAACAATGGAGTTGTTTATTTTAAGTTACCCCCTATTGGGAGAGCTCATTTATTCATCCATTAAAAGTTTCTTCTCCAGTTAATTATTTGTACTTATTTGAAAAACTGGTGTAGCTTTTCAGATCGCTTTGAGTTCTATCTCTACTCTGTCATTGACTGAGTATCCTTGAACAAATGACTGAGCCTCTTTAGCTGTGAAAAAATAAGTAAATATTGCCAACTATTAGACTTTGGACTATGGATTTTGAATGGAGATTCCAAATGGGATTCTTGGCCTACTCACACTTGCCAAATGGACATATGTGTTTGTGAGAGGAGGGGGATAGAAAGAGTGGTCTAGAAATAAATTGTTCAACAAAAGCTTGGGGGTTGGGATTTAACTCAGGAGTTTGTTTTTGTTTTTCATTAAAGATAGATAAATAGATATAAGGGCCACTTGGTGACATAACAGATAGAACTCCAGGCCTAGAGTCAGGAAGATCTAAGTTAAAATCTGATCTCAGACATTTACTATCTATGTGACCTTGGGCAAGTCACTTAACCAGTATACCTCAGTTTCCTCATCTGTAAAATAAGCTGAAAAAAAGGAAATGGCAAGCCACTTTAATATCTTTGACAAGAAACCCCTAAAATGTGGTCAGAAAGAGTCAGACATAATTGAAATGACTGAACAACAACAGTAAGACAGAGAGAGAGAGAGAGAGAGAGAGAGAGAGAGAGAGAGAGAGACAGAGAGAGAGAGACAGAGAGAGACAGAGAGAGACAGAGAGAGACAGAGACAGAGATAGAGAGGGAAAGAAAGAAGGACAGAGACAGAGACAGAGAGACAGAGGGAGACTGAGAGAGCCAGAGCCAGAGACAGAGAAACAGAGACAGAGACAGAGTGATAATATATATAGTAAAGGCAATTTGTTGAGATATTTTCTATTTATAGATAGGGAATAATCATGCATAAGATGAAAAAAATCTTGGAAGTCATCTAACCCAATTCCCTCATTTTACCAAAAAGGAAACTGAAGGCCAGAGAAGCAGCGATGTTCTCAAGCCTTCACAGCTATTAAGTAGCAGAATGAGGATCTGAAACCAGGCCCTTCCATTTAAATTCAATATTTTCTACCCTTAAGATCCAACTTAAAAAATCTTGATTTTATGTGATCTTGGGTATATCTTAATATCAACTGCTTTCCTCTTTTCCCTCTGAATAACATTTTGAAATGGCTCATCTTTTTTATATACACAGGAGTTATTTTGGGAGGACCAGAGTTCTCAAAAAACAAAACATATTTCCATGAGGAAAACACTTTCATAGATATGCTTCACAGTAATGAGCGAGGATCACTGCAATATTTTTAAGGAAAAATAAAACATTAATCCATGTGAAGAAAACCTCATGCCTTCTGAGGTCCCTTGTAATACTCAAAATCCATTATACTATATTTGCCTTTTCTTGAATGCCAAATAAATTCATATCAGTTTGACAGGTTCATCTTCAATAAACAGTAATTAAGAACCTAACTTATTCACATCATGCAAAGGCATACTTGGATACTCTGCCTGCCTTCACAGGATTCTCATTTTAGTAGAGAAGTAATATAAAATGATAGAAGGAAAGAATGAAAGGGAGGTGCAAACTAACAGTTTAAAGGGGGAGAAAATAGTTATAGACTCTAGGTTGACAAAGGGAGAGCATTTGAACATGGCAACGGGAAGGTGAGCCATCAGAGGAAGATAATGTAGATGGAGAAAACAGAATGAGCAAAGACGCAGTGATAAGAAACCGCAGAATGTGTACAAAGCCCAGCAAAACTATTTTGCTTTGCTGGAACATATTTCTTGTGGTGGGGAATGGCATAAGTTAAGGGTAGAAAACTAGGGAAGTGTCAGATTGTGGTCGAACAGTGCCAAGAGAGCATGAACAGTACTTGGGAAGCAAGAGAGAGTCATTAAAAGATTTTGAACAGAGAAAGGACATGATAATACCCATGAATAAAAAAAAAGATTGATTAAGCAATGTATAAAGACTATATAGACAATGGAAAGAATTACAAATGGGAAAAATATCGAGGATGTTATTGTAATATATAGATAGATTATGCAAAGATATAATAAGATAGCACTAGTGGAAATAGAGATTAAAACAAGTGTGAAAGTTATTTATCCACAAGAAACTATGGCCTTGAGAAGTTTAAAGAGTCACTCAAAGTTTTTTAGGTAGAAAAGGGAGAGGGACAAGCATTTATGTAGTGCTTACTATGTGCCAGACACTATGGTAAGTGTTCTAAAATATTATCTCATTTGATCCTCACAAAAATCCTAAGATAAGTGCTGTTAGTATCCTCATTTTACAGTTGAGAAAACTAAAGCAGATAGAGTTCAGAAGTGAAGTGACCTAACCAGGGTCAAACAGCTAGAACGAGTCTGAATCAGGATTTGACCTGAGGTTTTCCTAACCTAATTCAGATCCAATGCTCTGTCCACCATACCTCCCAAATGCCTCTGACAGAATTAATGGAGCAGAACAACTGATTGGCCATGAGGTGGGAGGACGAAGTGAATAGGGAGACATTGATGAAAAAAACAAAACTGATTGCTAGGTGAATCATAGTATGTCTGACAAAAGTGGGGAAGTGAGAGAAGGTGGATCAGTTGTGGGGACTAGACAACATGATAATTTGGAGCATGTTGAGTTCAAGATTTCATTGAGAAGTGCAAGTAGAGATGAGGCAACTAGATGGTTCAATGGCTAGACTACTGAGCCTGTAGTCAGGAAAACCTGCATACAAAACATGCCTCGGGCACTTATTAACTGTATGATCATGAGCAAGTCACAACCTCAATCTGTCTCAGTTTTCTCATCTATAATATGAGGATAGTTATATACCTACCTCCCAGGGTTTTGTGGTCAAATGAGATCATATCTGTAAGGCATTTTGCAAATCTTAAAGCACACTATATAAATGTTAGTTATTATTGTGATGATGATGATAATGATGATGATGATGATGATGATGATGATGAAATGTAGGAAGTTTGAGATGTGGGTCTGAACAAATAGGATAAAGTTTAGAACCACAGAAATAGATTGGGAGTGACCTGTATAGAAATGTTAGTGAAAGGCATAAAAATGAGGAATATTGCCAAGGGGAAAAAAGCATAGTAAGAGGAAACAAATTATTTTTCTTATAATATCATAGAAAGAAAGATAAATGAATAATTAGAATTATTCAAAGAAAGGACACAATAAATTCTTCCATTCACTCCTCTTAGAGATCTTTTATCACAAACTAGATGACCACTTACTGAGTGGATTTCATGGTTGATTCTTGTTCAAATAACCTTAAAACTAATTGTTTTCTAAGGTCACATCTAATTCTGAGATACTGCGTGATTGTATGACTCTCCAAAAGAAATGAATCTTGGTAAAAATAAAAATAATTTTAAGGGTTCAAGTAGAAAAGTCAATGAAGGAGCAAAGCCAATGGAGGAAAGTATATTTAGGAGAGGATTATAAATGGTTTGATAATCTATAATGAATTCAAGGATGTTGAGGCTGAGAAAAGGCCTTTGGAACTGATGACAAGGAAGGAGATTATCAGTGACAGTTGAGAAAATCATTTCAAAGAGTGGTGGAAGTCAAAGCTACATTGACAGGAGTTGAAGAATAAATGGGAGGTTATGAAGTAGAAGTAATGAGTGCAGATTATTTTAAGAAATACAGCTAAGCATTTATTAGTATGAATATTAAATTTCTAGAAGCAGTCACATTATTTGAACTTGTACTGCATATTTCCATTAGGTTGGAACCAATCACCATATTTTACATAATTGTAACTTCGAATACTGTGAATTCAAATATATAAGACTACTTTAGTAGAACTCTTGTTCCTCTTAATCAAGATCTAGCTAAATATTTGGCTATTCACATCAGAGTCATTTCCACATTCACATTTACTATCCAACATTGAACCTTATATTGAAACAACAGCAACCTGCTACAAATAACAAACTTTTTTGTTGTAAGGCATGAAGCATTCTGTATCCATAGTCTGTAACATCTCTACATGGAAAGGGAAATTATCTTCTGTGTCACTGTGGATGATTTTGTAAAAGATATTTTGTTTTCCCAATTACATGTAACAATAATTTTCAACTTGAGTTTTCTGACATTATAGGATCCAAATTGTCTCCCTTCCTTCCCTCTTTCCTATCTCTTAAAGATGGGTAGTAATTTGATCTGAGTTACACGTGTATTATCATGTGGAACATGCTTCCAAATTGGTCATTGCTATAAGAGCATCCATTTAAAACCAAAACCCCAAAATAAAAACTTAAATAAACTAATGTGAAAGATAATATGCTTTGATCTACATCTGACTTCAACAATTCTTTCTCTGGAGGTGGATTGCATTCTTTGTCATAAATCTTTCAGAATTGTCCTAGATAGTTGTATTGTTAAGAATAGCCAAGTCTTCACAGTTGTTCTTCATACAATATTTTTGTTACTGGGAACAGTGTTCTCATGGATCTGCTTATTTCACTCTGAATCAATTCATGTAGTTTTTTTCAGCTTTTTCAGAAATCATTCAGCTCATCACTTTTTATAGCACAAAAGTATTTTATCACCACCATATACCAAAATCTGTTTGTCCATTTCCCAAAAGATGGGTGTCTGCTCAATTTCCAATTCTTTGCAACTACAAAAAAAGCTGCTATAAGTATTTTTGTAAAGGTAAGTTCTTTCGCCTTTTTTATGATGTCTCAGAAACAGACCCAGTAAGTGATATTACAGGATCAAAAGGTATGCACAGTTTTATAGCCCTATGGGTAGAGTTTTAAATTGTCCTCAAGAATTATTGTATTAGTTCACAACTCCACCAACAATGCATTAGTGCTGGACATGATATCTAATGAATTCTGAACATAGAGATCTGACTTGTGAACAACTCATGGATATAAATATTTTTAATGTTTTCTCTCTTTTCATATATTATAAAGTGAGTTTCACATTCATGTCCTCTTCCCCTATCTCACTTCCTCAAATTCTAGATAGATGACAACATATCTTGATACTATGTAGAAGCTATCCGGAGGGGGGGAAAATCTAACCCCTAGCTATTTCTCTAATTTCCTCTTTCTTCTCCTTCAGCAAAATCAGTCAAACAATGCATTCTCCATGTTTCCTTTCTGTTTCATTTATCAGTGCTTAAATAAATGGGACCTCATACAATCTGCACATGTGCATATATTTGTTTAAACTCCCATATTTCCTTTTTTCAATTTCCTTATCTGTAAAATGATCTGGAGAAATAAATGACAAACCACTATAGTATCTTTATCAAGATAACCTCTAATGGGATTACCAAGAGTTGGACACAACTGAAAAAAATGACTGAAAATCAAAAATGTCCATTTCTCATCCAACTCTTGCTCAGTTAGCAAAGAAAACTCTTCCCCAGTCCCTTCTTTATCTTTCTTGTATTTCTTTTTCCTTCTCTCTTTTGTGAACCCCAAGCCACCCCACTTAGATTTTATAATTATCAGGGTTGTGCAGATAATGCATTTGTATTTGGATAAATGAAAGCTGTCTCAAAATGAAATCAGACATCAAAAATAAGTACCATTAGTCTCCAAAAATCTTGAAAATGCCATGAAGCTCACTTAGATGGTTCATAAAAGTCTCCATCCAACTTTCCTCCCTCTTTCAATAGATCTTGCCTTCCCTTATGCATGAGTATTTCAGAGAGGCTTAAAGATAAACTAGCCTTTATATAATTTTGTGGGTTTTCTGTTTTCATTACTAGTATTACAACTATACTGTTTTCTATTATTTTTCATTGCAAATGTATTATATTTCAGCTACATCATGAGCTAAATAAGCTATTGTGAACTAGTCAGGGATCCTAACTGCAAAGTATAACATTATTTCTGTGGGAAAATGCATTCCGTGTTCCAAACAACAGACTTGTGAATGAACTTTTGGAATGCAATTCATTTGTAAGTTGAGAACTGCCTGTAATCATACCTTGAACTCTAGATGACACTTTTTTCTCCAGTGAGCAAAATGCTTTTCATATGCAATATGCCATTGAGTCTTAAATATTCCATTGAGGTAAATAGAGGAAGACTTCTTCATAGTGGAGGGAAAATTTAGGTAACAAAGTCTGAGCACAAGACATTAAGAAAATAGAAAAATATCTATGATTGGGAATCAAAAGACATAAGTTCAAATCTTGCTACTACCAAGCTTTGTTTCTTCATCAAGTTACTACCCCTTTCTGGTATGCAGTTTCTTATTGTAATATGAGAGGGTTGAATTAGATGAAACCTAAGACCATTTTATACCTCATATTCTAAGTCAATGACATAATTAGTACAAACCCCGTTCTTACATGCATGCTTATTTATTTAATCTCCTCAAACTTAGTATAAACCTATTTTAAGTATAAAATGATTAGAAGGTTTGAACCTCTGAATTCAATGTTATGAATAAAATTCTGGTATTGATTAAAGCAACACTGAAATTATCTAAAATTTTGGAGTTCTAGTCTTTGCAATTCAAGCAACTTTCTTAATAGTCAAAGTTTTATCCAAACGTATGCCAATCAGAAAAAATCATGTGGATAAACTGGCAGCACATGTACAAATTCCATCTTAATCCATTTTCCTTAGACTAGGTCATGCTGCTTATCAAATGGTAGGTGATTGTTAGGAAGTGGGGTTCTGGTAAGTGTTTAACGGCTGACTCTCTCCAAAATTTACCATACACTTTTTTTAACCCTTGCCTTCTATCTTAGAATCAATAGTAAGTATAGTTCCAAAGCCAAAGAGTGGTAAGGGCTAGGCATGGGGCTGTGACTTATCCAGGGTCACAGAGCTAGATAGAGTCTGGGGTCAAATTTGAACCTCCTATCTCCAGATTTGGCTCTTTATCCACTGAGCCACCAAGATGCCCCCATACTTTTCAATTAAATCTTGATTATTACTATATTTCTCCATCTTTTTTTAAGTCTAGACAACAAATAAAACAATGAAATGTTCCCTGATCTATAGTTTGCCAATTTCTGATAAGTAAAGGCTCACAGTAAAATTTTAACAATTGGCTTTCTGGCATAAGAGTTGACTCCAATATACCCCTACCATTAGTTTCATAGAACCCTAGACTTAGAGGCAGAAAGAATATTGAAGGTGAACTAGTTCAACTTCCTCAGTGTACAGATAAGGAAACTGAGGCCTTCAGAGGGCAAATGATCTACCCACAAATGGCACAGTTTGAATTTAAACCTAGGTCCTCTCATGCCAGTTGTTGTTTTTCATTTGTTTTTTGAGTTGTATATGACTCTTCATGACTGCATTTGGGGTTTTGTTGGCAAAGATACTGGAGGAGTTTGCTATTTTTTTTCTCCATCTCATTTTACAAATGAGGAAACTACCGCAAACAGGGTTAAATGACTTGTCCAGGATCACAAAGCTGATAGGTGTCTGAGGCCAGATTTGAACTTGGGAAGATAAGTCTTCCATAATCTAGGCATGGAACTCTATTCACTGCACCACCTATTCTGATACCAGATGCAATGCTCTTTTCACTGTACTAGACTGGCTGTATTTTTCTAAGAAAAAAAAAGTTCTTAGTCCTGAAGAACTTATTTCACTCTGAGTTATTGAATATCAAGTTAGGCAACAATAAGGTTCTCCTTTGAAGGAGATTATTTATATAGTCTAGTATGTTTTATTTTTTTCTAGTCCATTATACAATGAAGACCATTACAAAAATAAATTTCATCAAAACTATTGGATTCTTAAGGATTTGTTTCAAATATACTTAGTTTTAATTTCTCTGCCATGGACTGAATACTATATCTGGAGTCAGAAGACCCGTATTTAAATCCTGGTTCTGTTAGTTGTGATTTGTGTGTTCAAAGTTTTCACAGTGTGATACTACCACTCTGCCAATGAGACCATCATTTATTCTTGGTTTCAGTTTTGTCAGTTCACATGTATGGTATATACAGAACATCTCTGTAATTCTACAGTATGGGATGATGCCCCCTCAGTGATCCCCTGATTTTCCATTCTTCACAGAAGGGTAGGTCTTTTTCAATGTCTATTTTTATAATGCTATGTTCTATTTTGCATGAATGTGAAGTGATAAACTATATGATAAGTATTCTTAGATGGCTATATGTTGCAAAATCAGAATTATGGAGTTAGATCATTTAAGATTTGGAAGAGAGCTCAGTGAGCTGTTTTGTGTGACCTTGAGCAAATCACTTCAAATATCTGAAGTTCGGTGTCTCATCTGTAAAATCAAGAGATTAGATGAGATGACCTCTGTGGTCCCTTCTATTTCAGTTCTAATATCCTGTGATTCCTCTTTTCCTCAATAGAATTTAAAATGCTATGATTCTTTATTTCAGGTGCCATCACAAATTAAAGACTCAAAGAAATATTATTTTTAAGGCAATTCCAAGGCATATTGTAGGAATAGGCAAACTCCAGATAAAAATAATAATGTTATTTGTGACGAGGCAACAGATAAGACAGTAGGTATAATTTCAAAGTTAGCTATAATTTCAAAATGAAAATTATTTGGTGATATTTTCTGATACCTTTATCAAACTAAGTGCTTTACTTAGATTGAATAGTCAATTCAGGGCAAAGTATCAAACAAACTAAATTCTTTTTTTTTAATTAACATTTCTTTGCTCAGCTTTTGCCTAATTAAAAGTGTAAACCTTTCATGTCTCCAAAAGAGTAATTTAGTAATTGATTATGGATTTGGTTTCTTCTCGATATAGTTATTCAAGCAATCATTAAGTAAGTATCTAAGTGTCATGTCAACTGTATGACCAGTTCAATGTAGTAGAGAGGGCAGGAGTAAAGAGGTTTAAACTTACCCTTTCAGTTAATGCAATTGGGAATTAGTCAGCCTGAAGATAAGTGAAAAATAAAAGAGTAATCACCAGAAGACAAGAAAATAATCACTAGAGGGCAGCTGGGTGGCTCAGTGTATTGAGAGCCAGGCCTACAGACAGGAGGTCTTGGGTTCAAATATGACCTCAGACACTTGCTAGTTGTGTGACCCTGGGCAAGTCACTTAACCTCTATTGCCTAGCCCTTACTGCTTACATAGTATTGATTCCAAGACAGATGGAAAGGAAGGAAGGAAGGAAGGAAGGAAGGAAGGAAGGAAGGAAGGAAGGAAGGAAGGAAGGAAGGAAGGAAGGAAGGAAAAAGGAAAGAAGGAAAAAACAAAAAAGGAAAAAAAGAAGAGAAAGACTGTCAGATCAAAGAGAAGTTGGCCTTCTATTTGTCCCCCAGAGGGCAGAGCAAGAAGCAAGGGATGGAAGTTAAAGAGAGATTTAGTATTCTTAAAAGGAAACACTTCCTCATAACAGCTCTCCAAAACTTGAAAATGCAGGCTAGAGAAGTAGACATCTTTAGTGCTGGTACCTTCAGATATAAACAGCATGACAACATATAAAAACAAATATATCAGAGATGCTTAGGGCAAGAAAACCATTCACTGAACTTTCTTCTAAATCTTCAATTATGTTACTCAATAGTCCTAATTTTGCAATTTATTTAAACATAATCTTTCCATTTGAGAGAATTTATATTTACACAAAACTGGATTAATAATAGCATGTAATACCTCTGTAAGGTACTCATGTTACCTTGCTAATATTACATTATTTTATCCTCACAACAAGCCAAAGAGGTAGTTGATATTATTTCTACCTTACTTAGGAGGAAACTGAAGAAAATAGAGTTAATTGACTTGGTCAGGGTCACATAGCTAGTATCTGAGTATTTTAACTCAGATCTTCAAGATTCCAGGTCCACACTCTGACTACTGTTACACATGCTCGCACACGTGTGCACACACACACATATATACACACACATAAATGCAAGTGCAGGAAGGTGGCTGAGTGCATGCATAGAGCACCAGGTTTGGAATCATTAGACTTATGTTCATCATTTCAAATCTGACCTCAGATACTTCCTAACAGTATAATTCTGGGCAAGTCATTTAACTGTGTCTCAGTTTCCTCACCTGTAAATGGAGCTGGAGAAGGAAATGACAAACCACTCTAGTGTCTGCTAAGAAAACCCAAAATCAATGCACAAAATGTCAGGAATGACTGAAAAACGACTGAGCATAAACTTATCTGTCTGTCTCTCTCTAGCTAGCTAGCTATCCATCATTCTCTCTGTCTCTCTCTTCCTATGTCTCTCTCTCTTCATCCATCTATCTGTTTCTCTGTCTCTACCTATCTATCTATCTATCTATCTATCTATCTATCTATCTATCTATCTATCTATCTATCTATCTATCTGCCTGTCTGCCTGTCTGTCTATCTGCTTTCCATACATGTTTTGAACTGATTTAAAATTAAAACCAAGGGTAGGTGGTGGCCTTACTATGATTATGTTAGTTTCACAATTTACAGATATTACTTTTGATGCACAAAGAACAACAAAAAAAATCTCTTTTTTCTTTATAAACTCATTCCTAATAAGCAAAAAGGGATCATTCTGGTTTGAGATGCTTATACTAAATATTTCCTATAGCACTAGAAGCACAGTCCCAGTTTGCATTTATTTCTTGGAAGGAGGTGAAAATCTGACAGCTCACAATGAAGTAGAAACTCAAGCTAAAACAGACACCATTTTGTGCCCACTCAGTCTTCTTCTTTCCAGGGTCATACATGTGTAAGTAGCTGTTTGTTTATAGTTGAGACCTTCTGTGGGTAAATCTGGCAGGATACCAAAGACATTTAGCATAGATATTTCCTTTTCAATGCATGTGTTTGAATTTTCTTTTTTCCTGTTGATGAACTAAGTATAGCAAATGCAAAGTGATTTTCAGGAATTTATTTTAAACCATAAATGCTTCCCCTCCCTTCCTTATGGGAAGGATTCATATTTGGTTGGAAACTGTTTCCTTCCTTCTTATGCATTCAACCCCCATTTCATTCATTTGTTTAACAGAAAGAATATGAAATTAAACTAATATTTAATGCCCATGATCATTATCATAAAAGTGACGCACAATAAGGAAATAGATCTTAATTATTATTAGCAGTTTTTAATTCTATATGTCACAAGTTCATTATTTCTATCCTTTTATAGTTCTAATTAAAAATACATTTGATATAATATATTTTGTTTTTGTATTATTTTTTTTCCATAGATGCCTTTCAGTTAGGTAGGTAGATTTCACAGAAGACCAAGAAATAGAGTTAAAATCAGAAAGGTCAGAATTCAAATTCTGCTTCTAAAATTTGCTCGGTATGTGATCATATACAAGTCAATTAACATCTTTCAGTCGCTGAATACAGTTTTTAGTCAATCAATGAATAAGTATTTAAAGGACCAATGTGGTACAGATAGCTTTTAACAGGGCAGGAATAAAGAGGTATACAAATAACTTTTTCACTTGAAGAAAGTGTGTTTTTTTGTTGAGCCAGGAAAAGAGAAGACTCAGGAAATGTGAAAGCTTCCCTTAAGTATTAGAATACTTGAAGAGTTGTCAAACAGGAGTTAATGCTGTTCTTTGTGGCCCCCACAGGAAGCATATCTATTGAGTGGGAGAGTTATATTGAATGCCTTTAAGATCTCTTCCTCTAACTTTACAATCCCACAATAAAAGAGGCATCTTTTTTTTAAAAAAAAAAGGAAGAAAAGATATAGTTTTTTATATACATAGTAGAGAGAGAGAGAGAGAGAGAGAGAGAGAAGAGAGAGAGAGAGGTACTGAATGAATGAGAAAGAAAGAGGAGAAAGACAGAGAAGTATACTCTTTTAATCTTTTATCTCTTTGGTGCTAACTTGGTAATTATAATGCAATAGCTTTAAGTTGTTATAAATATTATTCTTTCCATTTGCTTTTCTGGAGTCATTATAGTTATGTTTTTCCTGATTTTGCTTTGCATGTCTCTCTGATTCCTTATATATGTAGCTTTTATAGCATGATGATGCTCTAGTATGACGTATTTTACTCATGTCAAAAAATAACAAAACTCCACAAACCCCTTCCAAAATCATTCTTGAGCTCTTTCAGAATCAGCCCTATGAAAATTTGTGAAGACTGAGAATTCTGTCTTGGCATCTTTGAGCTTTTCTTCTTAGTACCATTTTTGCCTGTCTATAGTCTGTGTTCCAGTTTCCTTCCCCTTCCAACCAGGAACCGAATAAAACTTGATCTCATTTGTGTCCCAATCAAAATCTGTGCTGAGAACATGTGCTAATCATCATTAGTAACTTGGTGGGCATTCAAATCAAAGTGATTTTCCCCCTATCGTCAGAGGTAGAATAAAAAGTGATGCAATTTTTTGTAAGGAATTTTACCTTAGAGAGTAGGCACGGTCCTCTGCCTTTCCGCTTTCATTGCCTCTAAAACTACATCACAGATAATCCCTGGATAAGCCTGGACCTATCAGAATTTTGAAATAAATGCTATTCACACAGGCCAGGTCAGTAGCACAGCAAACAGGGTAATGAAAGGCTGACAACATTGTTCTGAAATTAGGCAGTGTCAAGGACTGAGTCAGGTAATTCAGGAATAAAATTACTTGTTCTATTTTATCTGGAGCAGTTGGATATGTGCCCCAAATTTGGGTACTAACAGTCGATCCATTTTATATAATATATACATGGCCAGAAAGACAGAAATCAGTTCAGAAGAATTAAAACTCAAAGATACACTCTAACCTTGACTGAGGCAGACTAAAATGGTTTTATAAGGATTATGTGAATCATTCAGCAGTTATGGGAAGAGTGCTATTTTCGTAGAAATACTTTCAGATTGCTATTCCACATACATGCCAATGTACATATACATGCACAAGCACCTCAAAAGACTATGAAGGAAATCTGGAAAATGAACCAATAATTATAAAGAATGAGTAGAAAAATAATGGAAGCGAATTTAATATTTTGCTCTTAATAAAATGTCATCCTCTTGTGAATTTTCTTCTTCCCACACAGTTTAAATAGCAATGAGTACATTTCATCTGGCCTTCCAGATCTCTCAGCACATGAAAAAATATATTATTTAAGGCCAATCCTACAACTGTATTTTCTTGGAGAGAGAGCTTGGGGTGGGGAGAGGGATGGGAGAGAGAGAAATTCATCATAGACACATTTGCTGAAAAAGTCTGGCAGATGAACAAAACATGAGTTTTTGAAAGGCTCTGTAATGGATAGTTCTTTTTCTCACTTATGTACTTATGTGAAACTAGGAAAGATAGTAAAGTGCAAAAAAACCCCTACCAACTTCAAAAAAAAAAAAAATACAAAATCTTAGCAGTTTCCAGTGTAGCTACTTTTAGATAAGTTATCCAAATGCTCTTAAAGCTGCCTTTTTATTTCTTTGAATTTTGACACCATAATATAATGTTTCATTTCTCAGAATTAGAATCAGAATTAGATAGATATGGTGAATTGATAAATACCACAGCTTTGGCTTCTTTTTCAGCAGGAATAATGATGTGTCATGAATAAAGGTTAAAAACCATTAGCCATAAAATATTAAAACCCTTAACTCTTAACATTTCCCTTTTGTCTCTCTGCTTTTTTTTCCTCCGTGAACTATTGGAAATATTGGATGTTTCCTCCACATATTAACTAGGCTCTATTATTTCTGAGAAATTTAAAATAAATATTCCTCCTTCAAGTGGGTTTTACATAATTGAATCAAAATATAGGTGACCCAAAGGGCAATGGAAAGATGAATAGTAGGTTGATGTAGGCTGCAGCATATTAGCAATGTTGATTTGCACATTAAACATGATGTAAAAGAAATAAATCATCAAGGATATGTATGCCTGCAAATAGAGGGAAGACAGATAGACAGATAAAGATATTTTCTTTTTAATGTAAAAATGCATAAATACATTTAAATCCACAGTTTATACAAGAGAAAACACACACACACACATACATACGTATAAGGCATTGCAAATAGAGGAGAAAGATAGTGGCGCTGCCTTTGAGTACTGTCTGTCTCCCATTCTGATCCTGTTTGAGGCAGGTATGTTGAGGCAGGGTCAGCCTGGACATCTGCAGTCGCTGTGGGAAGGAAGTGAGTAGTTGTCTGGAATGAAACCAAAGCAGCTAAGGGCCCATTAGTGCTTTCTTGGTTTTCCTCTCCCTCTACTCTGAAACAGATCACCATGCTTAGTGTTTTGCAGAGCTGGTGGATCACACATGAGATCTGGAATATGCTTAGAAAAGGGTCAGAAGACTTTGCACTCAGCCCATGTCAGCCTGTGCCTGTTCAGACAGTTGTGGTCAAATGCTATGTGGGGAAGTAAAGGAAAGGCTACTACTTCTGGCTCTGCATGTGCCAAGTTCTGTGCTAAGTTCTGGAAACAGAAATTAAAAAAAAAAGATAGTGGGGTGATGGGGTGAGAAGTGATCTCCTGGGGTTCAGGATAGGTACTCTTTACAAGAATGCAAGACTCCAAAGCTTAGCTTAAAAGTAAAAAGAGAAATTTATTAATTTAGAGAGTAATGTTGAAAGGTTGGGAGACAGGCTCAAGTGTGAACACTGCCTCCTCAGGGGATGGATTCTGGGGTTATTATATCTTACTGACAACAGGTGCTACATGACTTAGAGAAGGAACAGTGATGGTATGAATTTAGCCAGAAGTTGGGGGGACGTGGTTGGTCACCTAGTTGGGGTTAGAGAGGTGTTTTATGTTTTATAGAGAGTTTGGCTGAGCCTAGTTTAGAAGACGAGTAGATGTCCTAGATTACAGCCCAATGATAAAGGGGCATAACCAGAATATGTATATCTGTATCCATCTCAAAATCTAGAGGAGAATCGATGGGGAATATTTCTCTCAGAAGCCTTTTCTTATAGTGAATCTTTGGAGCCCAGTCACCTTTTCCCTCCACATCACAAGAATGCAAAGAAGGGAAAGAATTTTACTACTCTCTGATCTGAAACACTTCTAGAGTTTGGGGTGTCCAGGAAAGGGAAACCCTGAGTTCCATGCCTATAGTACATATTCTCCTTCGAGAAGTATATTTTAATAAAGGAAGATAATACATAAGAGGAACATGAAAAGGGCTAGCACTGAAGCATGAAGAGATAAAAATACATTATACTTACTTAATCTTTCTACATCATCTTTTACATTTTTATTAATCTTTTGAATAAAGTTATTAATACTGAACAAGAAAACACTGAAGAATCCATGATCTCATTAGTGGGGATATTCTCTCCGTTAGGGCAGATTAGAACAATCAAAACAAAAAAAAGAGTGAATATCCACATAATTCCTTATAATTCAAATTATTTATGTCCTGAACAAAATATCCAAAAAAGTAATATGCATTCTAGTTAATTAAAACAATCACCATTTGGGGTTTTTTTGTCCCTTTTCTAAATCCATCCATGTACTTTAAATGTTCTGATGATTTTGCCTTTTCATATTTTCTGAATGAATAAAAAAAGTATTACTATTGTTTTAGTGGTGAATAAAATAAGCCACTTTTTTTCTTATGCAACTAATATAGCAAGTTAAAAATGTCTTCCCAGGTTAAGAAAGTTGAAAGATCTTCCCCTCAAGTCACCCTTGCTTTCTTCCTATAGATGGGTCTCTTTTATCTCTTTCTGTATTCCTCAAAGTCTATGAACCTAACAGTGAGAAGTATCACAAAATTACTGGTAAAAGAGATAGGTGATCAGTCATTATGTTGAAGGCCATCAATGTTTGGTAGTAGAATATTAGGAAAAGAATTATAGAGCAACAGTTGAGTTAAACATAAATTTTGATGACATGTGTGAACTCACTGAAAGAACTTGGTAAAGGACAACTTGATGGACTAAAAGGAGGGGCTGAATCTGCCCTTATGAAATTTAATTGGGATAGATATTAAGACTTCTACCTGGGCACAAAATAAAAGAACTTCAGAAGTACTAGGTAGAGGAAGTTATGGTTGGCAGCAGATTATATCAGACACAATGAGGATATTTTTCAGGACTGTAAACTAAAAATGAATTGATAGAAATTTTTTTAAAAATTATGGTCTCTTGGGCTGCATTAAAAGACACATAAAGAGGTGATAGTTGCTCTGTACTAAGTCCTAGACATATCACATCTGGAATCTTTTCATCAGTTCTGGTACACAAAGGCAATGGATAAAATGGAAAACATTTCAGGGCACTAAAACCTTAAGAATTTTGAGTGTATGGTATATAATAATAATGATAATAGCAATAAATAACATTTATATTATGCTTTAAAGTTTGTGAAACACTTCGTATATACTAATTCATTTGATTCTCACAATAATTATCTAAAGTAGGTGTTATTATTATCCTCATTATACAACTGAAGAAACTGAGTCACACGCAGTTTAAGTGTTTTGCCCAGGGTCACAAAGCTGTCTGAATCACTTGATTTGAAGTTGGGTCTTCCTGGCTTTAAGTCCTGCACTCTATCCACCTGGCTGCTCATATGATGATCTATGGAAGGAATGGGGGATCTTTAGTATGCAGAAAAGAAGACAGTTACTGGAAGTGTCATTTAGAAGAGAAATTGTATTTATTATTCATGACCACAGAGGACAAAACCAAAATCATTGTCTAGAAATTGAGAAAGAAACAAAGTGTGGTTTAACGTCAGAAAAAAAATAACCCTTTCTAACATGCCATTGTTGTTGAGTCTTTAATCAGTTATGCCCAACTCTTTGTGACCCACGTTTGGAGTTTTCTTCGCAAAGATACTAGAATGGTTTGTCATTTCCTTTTCCAGCTCATTTTACAGATAAGGAAACTGAAGAAAACAGAGTTAAGTGACTTGCCTAGGGGCACAAAACCATTAAGAGTCTGAAACCAGATTTGAACTCAGGGAACTGAGTCTTCCTGATTCCAGGATGAGCACTCTATCAACTGTGTCACCTAGCTGCCCTCCTAATAATCTGAAGCAATCATAAATAGGCTGCCACCTCTCACTGGAGCTCTTAAAGCAGAGTCTGGATCTTTATTTTTTATTTTGTAGTGGCTATTCCTTTTGGGGCATAGGTTTGACTAGAGAGCTGCCATTCAATTATAACATTCTATGTGATTCTGAAATCTCTATAAAAGACATAAATGTTTGCATTATGTAGTATATAGGCACATACAGTCAAATTCAAACATCTGTATCCACATACATATGAGTGTGAACATATCTTTAATATAAGATTTGCATAGTAGACAGAGGGATAGTTTCCAGCTGGGAAGACAAGTTCAAATCTTTTCTAGAATATATACTATGGGCAAATCACTTAAAGTTTTACTCTCAGAGGCAATTCTCTAAATTTGTAAGTTAGTGAAGTCTTACTTAACTGCACTTTTGGGTGGATTTTTTCTCATCAAAGAATTCCCCTCATCAATGAAATTATAGGTCTAGATAAATATAGCTAAATATTTCTTTTAGGAAAGCAACATGATATAATAAAAAAAAATCTACTAGCTTTAGAGTCAGAGTTTTAAATCCTTATTCTACTTACTACCCGGGAACTTGGCCAAGTCATTCATCTCTCTGGGCCTCAGTTTCCTCAGCTGATATTTTTTTGAACTCTTACTTTCTATAATTGATACTAAGCATTTATTCTAAGACAGAAAAGCAGAAAGGTACAGGGAACTATGAGTTGCCCAGGGTCAGACATTTAGGAAATGTCTAAGATCAAATTTAAACCCAGGACCCCCTGTCCCCAGACCTGGCTTTCTATTCACTAAGCCATTTAGCTGCCATTAATTTCCTCATTAACTAAAGAATTTGGGGAGAGGTGATGAACTAGCTAACCTTCAAGAACACTTTTAGCTCAGAAGCTACAATCCTATTATTGATTATTTCATTTGTGAATGTTATAAAAGAGATCACTGTATAAGGCTTCCACTCTGTATAGCTGTATATGTGCCCAAGAGATACTTTCAAGGCCATGTAGAGACACTCTTCCCCTTCCTCACATGTGTGTTGTGTATGATAACTTAGAAGGCTAGTCAAAAGTCAAACCTTTTCATCTCCCAAACACTCAGAGACCCTAAAGACATTGATCTTGAAATGAAAGTAGGGCCTTCAGAAGCAGGACTCTTTAGGTATAAAATGTCAAAGTTAATAATCATGGCTCTCTATCTAAAGATGATTAGAGGCAGCTAGTTGGTGCAGTGGATAGATCTCCAGGATTGATGTCAGGAAGACTCATCTTCTTGAACTCAAATCTGAACTCATACACTTCTTAGCTCCCTATATGACCCTGGGTGAGTCACTTTATCCTGTTTGCCTCGGTTTCTTCATCTGAAATATGAGCTGGAGAAGGAAATTTTAAGCCACTCCAGTATCTTTACCAGAACAAAAACAAAGAAAGCAAAATACAAATTTGGACACAAAGAGTTGGAAAGACTGGAAACTCAACAACAACTATAACAACAATAATGTTATTTCTAGAAAAACAAAGATATGATGCAGTTCCTACTCCCAAGAATTTTACAGTTTTAATGGCAGAGGATGACATGTATGCTAATAAATATGCTACAAAGATATTGACCTCACAACTGCCCTGCAAGTTATTTATTATAAATAGTAATGTGTTTATTTTAAAGATTAAGAAACTAAATGTATGAAGGGTAAAGTGATGTGTCCAAGGTTTGCTATAAAATTTATCAAAGTCAGCTTGACCCCATGTTTAATATTCTTTATGCTATATCATGTGGTTTCTCACAAAAAAATGTAAAGGAAAATTTTTAGGGAAAAGCAAACATTTTCACCTGAGGCCCAGGTGTGTCTGAAAGGCAGGAAGGATACAGTAGGAAGAAGGAATAACAGAAGTAAAATCTTCATGGAGGAAGCAGCGGCGACTGAGTCGGGTTTTAAGAAAGTAGGGCACATAAAGAAGGGAGTGGCTTATATTCTAGGCATTTATTTGCAAAGGTAAGGAGATAGCCCAAGATGGAATTGATGCTTCATGAACTCCTCTATGTGTCTTCCAAGACCACATGATTCCCTCAGCTATATATATGTGTTACTCCAAACATTTCCCTTGTATCATATTTTCCTGACACGTCCCCATCTCCTAGAGTTGATTTCATGCCCTTTGAAGAGAATGATGTATGTATATATGGATAGCCTACATTCTTTTTTTGATTGTATTTTAGTAGGCTGTCTCAATGACTTTTGCTTTGAAATAATGTGTCCTCTGTTTGGCTGGTAAAATAAATACATTGATGAGGACTTCCAGCTAGGATTTCGAATCAATGTTGACCTGTGAGATATCTTCAAGTTGGTATAGCTTTCAGGCCATCCATATGAAAATAAGTCCTAGGTATTATGAACATCGCCAAGAGTTATATATTGGAGGTGGAAAAAAGTTAATGAGCCTTTTAGAAACAGTATTAGAGTATTATTGTCAGATTGACTTGCAGGTAGAAGAAAATTTAATTTTAACTATGCATACTTAATGTACTAAAACCCATTTTTGTCTTATCTTCAAATTAGAAGAAGAGCCATATAAATTTATAGGGCTGTTTTATGGAGACTTATGCAAGGATAGTGTATCATGGAAATGTTACACAATAGTAACAAGGGTAATATTCATGCCTAAGATTTTTTTTCTTTTTGCCAATTAGTTTAGCTTCAGTAGTAAATCATTTCAAATACTCATATAACACAACTCTACTAATCACTGACAAGTGTGGCCCAGTTCAGGGAAATCCATATGTCTCTTCAAATCCCAGTTCTGAAATGCACAGTTTTATGAAAAGTACATCCTATTAATGTCCATATGTAGGCAGACAATAATATAATAATATGGTTGGTTTCATATTCTTTACCTTTTTTCCAACATATATAATTAACTTTGTGGAAATGAATTGCAGTATTTGAAAATTTAAATTAGCAAAAACATATGAATGAACATTTTTACATATGCACATACATATATACACACACACATACCATTGGACCTATGATTTCATTGGTATAAGGAGCTCCTAGGAGGGAACTCCTTCTACAAATATGAATTATCATCTACTCCTCAATGTATAATCTTAAGGAGTTGATTAAGGCATCAATTTTTATGTGACTTGTGAAGGGTCTCATTGCCAACATATGTGTGAGAAAGTTAGTCCATCAATCAAAAAACATTTATATTTATATTTACTATATGACAAAGCAAAACTTCAACCCCTGTTTTCCTAACTCCCAAGATCCACTATGACATATTGCCTATCTATCACTTAGATCCAATAAGGCTAAAGTGATTCTTTTTTAAAGGTTTTCTTACATTCTGGGCTCTAAATCATGAGATCTGGATTCTCTTGGCTGCTATGTAACTGGATAAGTGATTATTGGTCCAGTGATTTAAATGTTTGACTCTTCTAGTCTCTAATGAATATAAGGTACAAAACTTTGACAAAGGAAATGTACCATATTAACTGGGGATGTCATTTGTGTTTATATTTCTAACTAGGTAGGATTAGCTTACTTGTACTTTCTAGGTAAATATATAAAGTCATGTATCAAAAAGACTAGAATATTGTGTTCAGGACCCCACTTTTTGGAAAGTCATTAAGAAAATGAAGAACATCCAAAGGATGAATACTAGAAAGGAAAGAAAACTTGAGATTCCATGCCAAATGAAAAGTGACTGAAAGAACTTGGGATGCTTAACCTAGAGAGCAGAAGACATTTGCAGTGGCAGGAGAGGGAATTATAAGCCTTTTTCAGTATTTGAAAGAGTTATATGGAATCAAGACTAAATTTGTTTAATTTTACCCTATATCTAGAACTGGTTGGAAGTAGCCAAGAGCTAATTTAGACTTGATATAAGGAAAACTTCATTACAACTAGAGTTGTTCAAAAGGGGAATGGCTACCTCAAAAGGTGGTGGTCTATAAAAAAAAAAAGTTACAGGGGCAGCCGAGTAGCTCAGTGGATTGAGAACCAGGCCTAGAGATGGGAGGTCCTAGGTTCAAATCTGGCCTCAGACACTTCCCAGCTGTGTTACCCTGGACAAGTCACTTGATCCCCATTGCCTACCCTTACCACTCTTCTGCCTTGGAGCCAATACACAGTATTGACTCCAAGATGGAAGGTAAGGGTTAAAAAAAAAGGCTCCTAAAGATTGTAATGAAATGAATTCTGATTCAAGTATGTATTAAACTAGCTACTTAAAATGGTGAGATTCTGGGTTTCTTCTCATTTCTGTGTACACTCTGTGAAAAACCAAACATCAAGTTTGTTTTATTTATAATCTTGGTTGGTCTAGAGTGTCACTAATGTTTTCCATCCACGTGTACTTAAAAATGTGTTGGACATCTCCTTCTATGAAATAAGCTATCTGTTAAAATATCTCTCATCATAAAAGGAAGTAAAACACTATGATAAAAAGACGATAGCAATATATATTAGTATTGGCAGAAAGTGAAAAATAAAGGAAAAATGTGATGTTCCTACATGTTGATTTTTTCCTTTTATCCCAACAGTGATTTCCTTTTGTTATTATGAGAACATAGAAAATAGAAAAGTCAGAAAGCTTTGCTGTATTTTCTAACTGTCAAATGCCAATAAGAGCAGACTGCACAGCTAGACAAATGTATTTATTGGCAATGTGTAACACACTATTGATAATGATTTTTCAATTGAAGTTTGAACTTGCTTTTTACTCAATAAGGATATAAAGTTTTTAAATTATCTTTAATTATAAATTAAAAGTAATGATTAGTGTTGTTTGTACTGTTTTTCTATGTACTATGTTTAATTATAACATGAAGTAAAACAATTATAGAAATATTGAGTTTAACAGACCTAATTGACCTATCTAATCAAACATATCCTGAATAAATCTCTACTCTTATACCTGAAAATGGTCATTTGTTTTGGCTTGAAGTACCCCCAAAAGTAGAAATTTTTCACCCCAAACCTAGGGAACTTGTTATTCTATTCTGAACAGCAATCATTTTAGAACCTTTTTTTTTTCTTTTCTTCTATTTTTAATCTTGTCCTAAACAATTTTTTTTCAGACAAATTACCCTCCCACTGTGTATGGTAGAAGGAATGTATTCTAGGGCACTCTTACTTTATGAGCTGGTTTAGTTCATTTCTTTTTTTAAAATTGGAAAGTTGAATGGCTCAGGGGATCAAAGACTTGTGTCAATGTTGTAGCATTCTGATTTCCTCAATATAAAAAAGTCAAAGTATTAACAACTTCAGTTCTTCCCTTAGACTTCTGACCAGAAACCTGTAGTTGCATGACCTACACTGACACAAGAAATCTATACTTAGTTTAATCAAAGTGTTATACTCACAAAATATTCATTTTCTGCTCTGAATATCTTTCTCTTGATAAGGTGAAGTAGATCTCCCTTTATTAACTGCTAAATATTCTGTGCCTGACATAATTGCAATCTCAAACCTGAAGTAACAGACTTGTCTGGTCAGGTCTATATTACCACATCATCTCTCCCCGATCTTGTATTTATGAAATTGATGTTTGAAGTCAAGTAAGTCTTTACATTTTTCCCCGCTGAAAGTTATTGTCTGAGATTCTCTCCAATGGTATGGCATGTAAAGAGCCATTTGTTAATTTTATGAGCTTACAGTAATATACCTTTATTCAAGATTTTGGGAAAAAATCGTTCAACAAAGAACAAACATCAATTCCTCATGTACTCTACTGCTCACTTTGGCATTGAACTATTATTAATGACTATTCTTTGACTTTTGATGAGCACAGAATCCTTCTGTTTGCATTTCCCATTTCTTAGACACACACACACACACTCACACACACAACCAAATACTTTGTGAGAATTTCACAGGAATTAAAAGCAAGTATCCGAAAGGCTATAAAACTATGTGAACCCTTTGGCTCAGCAATACCACTCCTAGGTCTGTATCCTAAAGAAATCAAAGAAAAAGGAGAAGGATGTATATATAGAAAATATTTATAGCAGCTCTTTTTATAGTAGGAAATAATTGGAAACTAAGGACATGTCCACAAATTGGGCAGTACCTGAACACATTGTGATATATGATTTTAATGCATTACTATTTTTGCCATAAGAAATGATGAACAGAATGATTTTAGAAAAATATGGAAAGATTTCTATAAACTGATGCAAAATGAAGTGAGTAAAACTAGAACTTTGTATATGGCAACAGAAATATGGTGTGAAATATTGTATGGTGATCAACTGTGAAAAACTGAACTATTATCAGCAATACAATGATCCAAGACAACCCCCCAAGGATTCATAGTAAAAAATATTATCCACAGCTACTAATGGAACCATCAGAATCTGATTGCAGTCTCAAGTCATTTTTTGCTGAATTTCCTTCATGAGTTTTTTTTAATGCAAGTATGATAAATGTCTCCTATTACAATATGGGGAATGGAAATATATATTGCATGATAGCACTGACATAAACTATATCAAAATATTTTCTAACTCGGGGAGGAGAGAGAATAGGGAGGGAGAGAATTTGGATAGCAAAATGTCAGAAAGCAATTGCTGAAAATTGTTTCTACTTGTAATTGGAAAAAAAGGAATAGACAAAAAAATTAAATTCAATATCACTGACCTACATAATAGTTTTCAAATTCTGTTCCCTTCCATTTATTTTTTAAAAACTGGAGTAACTTTTGCATATTTCCAGTTTTGTAGCCCCTTCCTGCTCTGTTTCTCATAATTTCTCAAATATCATTTGTAGTGATTCAGCATTATGCTACATCTAACAGTGTTTTCAATACTTGAGAATATAGTTAATCTGGCCAAAGTAACTTAATACATGCTATCTCCTTGCTTATCTTAGGTATCAGTAGGTTAGCTATTTTTATTCTGTCATTTTCAACACAAAGGTAATTTTCTGGTATAGAGAAAATAGCAGTAGAGTAAAAATTGAGCAACTATTTTATCCCTTTGGACTCTAATATCACATGATGCCCCACCAGCCAAAAGACCTATCACATTTTTCTTATTTTAATTTTATTTTATTTCCAGTTCTAAATCCTCTCCCTCCTTTGATCACTACCCCCAACTCAGAATGCAAGAAATATGATGTCCATTATATATAGTCATGAAATTTTCAAAATTAAGCAAGGCTTCATTAGCCATGTTCCAAAAAAAGGGGGTGGAGGACAGCAAGAAAAATAAAGAAAGGAAAAAAAAAATATTCTTCAATCTGCCCGCTGAGTCCATCAATTCTCTCTCTTTCTCTGGAAGCAGACATTTTGCAACATGATTCCTTTGAACTGGTAGTGGATCACTATATTGACCAGAATTAATGTCTTTCAAAGTTGATTAACAAAACAATATTGCTGTGACATTATAGACTGTACTCCTGGTTCTGCTTTCTTCACTTTATATAAATTCATAAAACTCTCCCTAGCTTTTTCTGAAACCATCACCTTCATCATTTCTTACAGTACAGTAGTATTCCATTATATTCATATACCATTACTTCTACAGCCATTCTCCAACTGATGAGCATTCTCTCAATTCCCAATTCTTTGCCACCACAAAGAGAATAACTGTAAATATTTTTCATATGTAAGTTCTTTTATTTCATCTTTGATCTCCATGAAATATTAATCTAAAAGAAGTATTTTATCCTATTTTCAACCCCATTTTTATCCAGTATAATTAACTCTACCCTCATTTTGTTAAACAGCTTTCTTTATCAAATTCAACCTCCTCTGAGATTTAGATATTTTATATTTAATCTCCTGAATGTCTAAAAGCAAGTTGTCTGATGTAAAATGTTTCTCATGTTATTTGCCTTCATGCATTCAGGATATCCTTTCTATCCCTTTTTACTGAATGGAAAGAGATTTTGACCATTTATTCCCCCCCCAAACCTTTCAGTTTATTTATCTTTATCATATTTTACTGTGACATCATAATATAGTAAATAGACCACTGGTTAGATGGACCTTTGGCAGTCCAATGCTGATGATATATTATTTAAATTCTTTGCCCACTGGATTTCAATTGGGAAAATGGGGACACTTGGTAGTGGGAGGGGGATTTATATTTCATAAGAATGAAGTTCTAAGTTAAAAGTATCCCTCCAATGTTAATTACCCAACTGTATGCAAATATCAGGTTATACTACAGTTTCTTTGTATATTAAAGAAATTTCACTTTTCCTTTCAATTAACAGTGAGAATCAAACAAATGACTTCAGGGTAGCTATGGAAGAGACAATAATGACAAAAGAGACATTTTGCAATGACTGTTTATGTGTTTGTGAACCCTTAATTTAAAAAAATGGTTCAAGCTAGCTCTAAATGGGAGGGGGGAAGGGAGAAATTGTTCAGAATGCTCAATAGGGATTTAGGAAACCTGAGTTCTAATTAAAGTTGGGGCATCAAGTTGGTATAGTATAGTATAGTATAGTCAATAGAGTGTGGAACTTTCAGAAGACTAATCTTTGTGAGTTCAAATCTGGCCCCAGACACTTATTAGCAGAGTGACCCTGAGCAAGTCACTTAATGCTGTATGCCTCTGTTTTCTCAACTGTAAAATAAGCTGGAGAATGAAATGGAAAATGACTCATCTTTGATTTAAACCAGTCTTCCTGGTTTAAGAAAAGCCCAAATGAGAACATGAAGAGACATGAAAAAAAAAGACTCACATATCACAAAATTTCAGAATTGGGAGGGATAAATGAAAACCCATAGGAAAAAAATTTCCTCTACAACATACTCCAAAAGTGGCCAAAGGACTTTTTCTTGAGTATTTCTAGTGGAAGGAAGTCAATATTTCTTTATATTGTCTATTTAAATTTTGGATACGTCTAGTTACCATTAGAAAGTGTGTCCTTCACTAATACACTACTGGTGGAGTTGTGAATTTGTCCAACCATTCTGGAGGACAATTTGGAATTATGCAAAAAGGCCTTTAAAAGAATGCTTGCTCTTGGATCCAACCATACCTCTGCTGGGTTTGTACTCCAAAGATTTAATAAGGAAAAATACTTATACAAAAATATTTATAACCACTCTGTGGTAGCAAAACATTGGAAAATGAGGGGGTATCCATCGATTGAGGAATGGCTGAACAAATTGTATTGTCTGATGGTGATGGAATTCTGTTGTACTGAAAGGAATAATGAACTGGAGGATTTCTATGTGAACTGGAAAGACCTCCAGGAATTTATGCAGAGCTAAAGGAGCAGAACCAGGAGCACATTGTACACAAAGACTGATACATTATGGCACAATCAAAGGTAATGGACTTTTCTACTAGCAGCAATGCAATGACCCAGGACAATCCAGAGGAACTTCCTCAGTGGCTGATCTGAAGTGTCATCTGCTGATTTTAATTTTTATATCACTTTTCTCAAGATTACATCAATGTTGGCATGAATTCCGTTCCCACCATACATCTTATCTTTGGAGACACTGTTTGACGTATCTCTTGGGCTACAGTGGTGAGAATATACAGGCTTGTTCATGGGAGACAATTTCTTCATATTTCATTCATTGTTCTTTTATATAAAATTACTGTAGCAAATCAGATCTGGGAGGGGGAGAAAGTTGGAGACTGCTCTGGCCTGTTCTTGCAGGCATCTCTGTATGGTAATCTGAGTTAAGAGATTTAAAATCTTTAATATTAACTCACTATATGCTGGTTTGTTGTGAAGTGACTTCTAGGGGAAGTTTCTGTATTGTGGGGGTTTGTTTAGGGGTTTATTTTGGGATAGTGTATAGTCTGTGACTGTGGTTGTTCCTGCCATGAACCTGAATTGCTTTTCTGTGTTTCCCTGGGGCTAAATAAGGATACTGATTGCAATACTTTCAATACAAGTGAATGCTACTGAGAAAAGAGTCACATACGGGAAACTAAGTAAGAAATTTCTATCCTTCTGACACCTGCTTTGTGGGTTCCAGAGCTGGTGACGAAATGTGCTAAATGTGCTAAATGTCATGGGCTTTGATGGTTTCCTGCATAGTATGATAAGGATGCGATTAGGGTTTTGATGTTAAAGGATCACTCAGATATGAATAACTTAGAAATGTGGTTTGAACAATGATACACGTATAACCCAGTGGAACTGCTTGTCAGCTTTGGGAGGGGGGAAGGTAAGAATGGGGGAGCAGGGATGAATCCTGTCACCATGGAAAAATATTCTAAATAAAAATTTAAAAAAAGAAATATTGTTGTCACCGTACACAGTGTACTTCTGATTCTGCTTACTTCACTTTGAAACAGTTCATCTAAATCAGAAAGTAAGCTCTTTAGCTCAAATTTAACTTGCCAGATTTCAGCTTCCAAACATTGTTTCTAGTTCTGCCATGGTAGACCACTCAGACTAAGTCTAATCTGAACAAATTTGAACTTTACCATATAGCAGTTCCTTTGAAACTTGAAAAGAGAAATTGGAAGCAAAGTAAGAAGATTCTTTCCCAGTCTTCTCTTCCCTACATTAAGTTATCACAGTAGTTTTGTACCAGATATATCCCAAACTACAGTCCCTCATCTCCACCAGGTTTTCAAGGTGGTTTCCCAAACTTCCTTCAAAACTCAAATCAAATACTCTATCTGCTCAATGAGATCTTTCCTATTATACCTCATTATAATTGACTTATCCTTTCAAATTGCCATCCATACTCTGCATATATCTTGTATATACTTAATTGTTTATGTGAGTTCTCCCTCGTCAGAATGCAATGAAGTTACTCAGGAGATTGAGAGATAAGTCTAGAAATGGGAAGTTGTGGGTTCAAATGTGATGACAGACACTTCCTACCTGTATAGAGCAAGTCACTTAACTCCCATTACCTAGCCCTTAGATTTTCTGCTTTAGAACAAGTATATAGTATTGATTCTAAGACAGAAGGTAAGGGTTTAAAAAAAAAAGAATGCAATCTCCTTAAGGGAAAGGATATTTTTTACTTCTTTTATATATAGTAAGCACTCAATAAACACTTGTTGATTTAACTTCAACTGATTCTCCTCTGAACAACTAAGTGGTTCATTGGATAAAATGTCATACCTGGAGTCAGGAAGACCTGGTTAAAATCTGTCCTCAAATACTTACTAGCTGTGTGATCCTGAGCAAGTCATTTACCTTCTGTTTGTTTCGATTTCCTTCTCTATAAATTAGAATAATAATAGTGCCTACCCCTCAGAGTTGTTGTATTGATCAAATGAAATAAAAATAGCAAAATGCTTGCACAGTTCCTGGCACATAGAAAACATTATATAAATGTTAATTATTATCACTATTAATATTATTATCCTTTTTAAACTCAAAGTCTTCACCATTTTCTTGGTCTCTTATGGATGTTATCCAGCATTTAAGTGTCTTTCTTTAAAAAGTTGTATCCAGAACTGAAAACACTACTCCAAAAAAACATTAAAAAAATAATTTAGCCAAAGATTGTTTTACTTTTATTGGTGACCAAATCACACTATTGACTAATTTTGAGTTCTAAGACAACTAAAATGCCTGACTCTTTTTTATTTTTTTCCTGTTGATGATTTTAGAAATCTTTCTTTTATCTTTTTTATTATTAATATTTAAAATAATTTTTTCTAATATGTACTCCCCTCTCCTTCCCTAGAGAGGCATCCCTTACAAATAAAAAATTTTAAAAGAATTAAGAAAAAAGAACAGTTCTGTTAGAGTAAGCAATAAATTCATAAAACTCAACAAGTATATGCAAATCTTTCAGTTACATTGCTATATTTATTTTACATCATGTTTTCTTGATTTTGGTTACTTTGATTCATAGTAATTCACATTTTCCCAATGATTCCTTGTATTCTTCATATTCATAATTGCCTAGTGTGCAGAAATAGTCAATTACATTAGCTTGCTACAGTTTATTTGGCTATACCTCAGATTGTAGAAATTACTTCATTTTCAGTTCATTGTTACTAAAAATAAATAAATAAATTCTGTTATGAACTTTTTTAGTGTATACTAGAATTCTCTGTCTTTGACATCCTTGAGATCTCTAGGTCAAAGAATACAGAAATTTTAAACACTTTCTCAACATAATTCCAAATTGTTTTTCAGAATATTTGGACAAATTCCAGGCTTCATCAACAGTCTATTATTATGCATATCTTTCCACAAACTTACCAGAATGGACTATTTCCATCTTTTGTCATCTTTGCCATATCCAATCTGTTGCTAAAGTCTGTCACTTTCCCCATTTACAACACCACTCGTATCGGTCTCTTCTATGACACTGCCTCCACTCTAGAGCAAACTTTCATCATTTCAAACCTGAATTATTTTAATAGCCTACTGGTGTTTTTGCCAGCCTCAAGTTTCTCCCCACTCCATTTCATGCTCCTTACAGAAACTGAAGTGTTTTTCCTAAGGAGCAGGTCCTACCATTTAATTACCCTATTTAATAAATTCCAGGGGCTCTTTTATCACCTCCAGGTTCAAATGTCAAGTTCTCTTTTCGGCATCCAAAGCCCTTCATAACTTAACTTAAGAAATCAGTTTCAAATAGTTCAGAGAAAGGATAAATAGTTCCTACTTCTTCAAAATCTAGGAGGAAAGTTATCTCAGGAGCTACTGGAAGCTCTCAAAAATAAATTTCTGAAAACAGAAAAAAAATTTCTGATGATATGGGACAGAGTTCTAAAGAGATCAATATGTATATATCACCTTATATTTTTTTAATGTTATATTTAGAAAAAAATAAGAAAGGTGGATTGTAAAGAATGAATATAAATGCAAATTCAGTGTAAAAATAGTGTCAAAGTTGCTGAAACTTAGAATGAACAGAGACTGGTAAGGAAAGATACAGACAAAACAAAATTTAAGGTATATTGGGAGGAAAATGGGATCAAAAATGGATAATATTGATGCTTCTGATAGATGATATAGTTGTGATTAATGATGAAGAAAGCATTCATAGCAGTTCAACTCCTAATTTGCTTCTTTTTCCTCTACCATGGAATTATAAAGGTCAGGAAAAGCTGGCTAACAGGAAAATAAATCTCCTAAGGCAAGTAGAGACATGGCAAGATAATACCTCGTTGCCTTTGATGAGATCAAATTAACAGACTCAGGTGAACTATATTGTATATACACAAAGAACTAATATAAGTGATTATTAACTTGTTATAAGGGATCTTAGAAAGATCAAGACAAATGGGAAAGGATTTGATATCTTTTCCCATTTTTTGTATTTCCATTACTAAGGTGTTGATTCTTTTTTTCATAGTTTTCCTGCATTATCTCCTTTCCCTCCAATTTTTTCTAATTCTCTTATTTGATTTTTAAAGTCCTTTTTGAGCTTTTCCATTAGGTCTTTTGGGGCCTGAAATCAATTTATATTTTTCTTTGTTGCATCACATGTATCTATTTTGTCAATGCAGTTCTCTCCTATTTTTGTATTTTGAATCTCCCTATTACCATAGTAACTATCTAGCATAGGACTATTTTTTGCCATTTTTGTTCATGTTTTTATCAGTTTATTTTGTATTTTTTTACTGTATAATAAAGTTGAACCTGCTTGTGAATTGGAGAGAGTGTTGTCTCACATTTCTTATGCTGAGGCTTGGAGCTTTTCTTCTGATTTGCACTAATTCCTACAATCTGCCTTACATTGTAGGAGGTCTCCCAGCTAACTTGCACTGATGAGAAACTTGGCTGCCTTGGACTGGTAAGGGACCTGAATGTAGGTTTGTACTGAGGCAGAGATTCATTGCTGGAAAGCTTAAGGAACAAAGATTGCAGGCCAGCTCTGGAGGTGGGTCCTCTCTGCTGGCTAGTGAATAGTAGTGGAGTTTTGCTGTTAGTTGGCCCCAGAAGTGGACATTCAGTTCTGCTTGGGCCTGAGAGTGGATTCTCCAAGAGGACTGTGTCAGGTTGAGACCTCACTGCTTAGGAGGTGGGACATCGCCTTTGCTCCTGCCTTCTTGGACTTTGCTTTTCTCCCACCTGAGTAAGACAAACCCTTGTGCTGGTCCTCCTGAATGCTCTCATCTGATATGCTGGTTCTCTTCTCCAAATTTTTCATGAGGCTTTTGTTCAGCTCTGCTGGAAGTGCTTGAAAAGGCCAGCTTCCTTATTTGGCACTCTTAGCACTTTAACTTGGAAGAGGATTTCAGAGAGGCAAATGTCTTGATTTTTTTTTAATAAGGGATGGAGAAGTAGTACTATAGACTATGTACCATTGAGCCTAATGTTGATTTTTTAATAAAATTATTAAGTATATTATCAAGATTAAAAACAGTAAAAATTATTATTGTTATAATAAAAGTTATAACATATATTATTATTATTAAATTATATAATTATATTATTAAAGAGGTCATGATCTCCTAAAGCAGCTCATTCGATTCTTGGCTAGTGCAAAGAGTTAAGAAATATTGCTCTGCTTGGAATCTTCAAAAGACTGCTTCTTAAACTCATTTCTCCTCATTCTGCCTTCTAGGACCAGAATAGAGGCTTTCATTCAAATGGTGACACGTTAAGAGCTCAGTCACATCTCTAATTGATAGCAAAAGGAAGATTAGAACCAATGTCACAGAATAAAAAAATCCAAACAAAATAAATTGAAAGGCATCCCAATGAATGTCCTATGCACCCTTTCCTTGAAAAATCTCTAAGATCACAGTTTTAGAGAATAATACAGGAATACAGAAACAATATTGTGTGAATAGAATTTGCTCCCTAAGACTCTTATCCAGCATCCCATTTGCATGCTCACACAGCCTTCTTCTCACCAGACTGTTTTAATGGCTTTTATGGTAGTTTCACATCTCTGCCCCTTTTCACATGGGCCAATCACAGCTTCCAAATTGTCTAGCACTGTCCAGGGGGTGGTCTTTGTGGGAACTAGTTCACACCTTCTGGAGGTGTGAATGCTCATCAAAAAGATTCAAACTTTCTAAGGGTGTGAACAATTTCTGACTGTTTGAGTTAGAAAAAAAGAGTGCAACTCTCCAAGTATCTTGTTGGCTTCTCACCTAGCACTAGGTAGGGTGTGAATTCACTAAGTGGTTTTCAAGCTTTTCCCACCTAGTTCAAGCTACATAAGAGAGGCCACAAGATCTCTAAGGCAAAGTTTCAGTGGTGTCTCCCCAAAGTGGAATATTTAGGTTCATTTTATCTGCTGGTGCCTGCTCCATTTCCCCTAAACACATTGAAAATATTCAGATATTGAGTGCCTCCTCTACTAAGAAATAGTTGGGGGCATTTTTGGAGCAACAGGATGTGGTAGGCAGTGTATCCCTGGCTATGGGAAAATCATGAAGCCCCTTATAACTCTGACAAAAAAATTCAGTCCCTGAACTGCTTAAATTAGTTGTGGAACACCTGTCAGCCCTTTCAGAATTAAAGCACACTATCCTGTTTGACCCTGCATTCCAGATTACAAAAAATCATTTACTTTGTATGTACATGAACAGAGAGGGGTAGCTTCAAGTGTTTTAATTCAACCTTTGGGACATGTTCAGCATCCAGTTGCTTATTATTCAATCCAGATTGACCCAGTAACTTCAGGAGCTCCACCCTGTCTTAGAGGCATAGCTGCTACAGCTTTGTTAGTAACTGAATCTGCTGATTTAGTATTGGGATACCCATTAGCCATAATGTTCCCACATGAAGCTGAAACATTGTTGTTAAGACATAGAACAGAGGCATTCTCTGATCAAAGATGCATTAGGTAAGAGGTAACCTTGTTAGGTAATGAAAATATTACCTTAAAACTCTGTACAATTCTTATTCCTGCAACCTTGTTTCCTGATTTACCAGTTTCAGGAGAACCTTTGCACTGTTATGAATCTTTAGGGTCCATGGCTGAAAAGCCTCAAGATGATCTCCTAGACACTTCTTTACACAACCCAGACTTAGTCTTATTCACTGATGGTTCTTTTTTTCATGACGGATAGCATATGCTACACTGGAGCTGCTGTAGTCACAGAATTTGCCACTGTGTGATCAGCTTCACTGCCCTCGAATATAAATGCTAAAGGTGCAGAACTGATAGCTCCAAAACATGCCTATATAATTGTCAAAGATAAGAAGGCAACTATTTACACAGAATCTAGATATACATTTGTAATATATCATGCAGTAGGTATGCTATGGCTTCAAAGAGTATTCTTAACCTCAGCTGGAAAATGTATCACAAATGCAGAAATCATTAAAGAGTTTCTGTTGTCTTGCTCCCTGAAACCCTAGCTGTGGTTCATTGTTCTGCCCATACAGGTGGAACTGACCCTGTTTCTAGAGGGAACCACCAGGCATACACTGTAACAAAGCTAGCTGTCTTAAAAGGACCTGAATTAATTTTAACATTGGCAACTAGTTGTGACTTAAATGTATCCCTTTCTTATAATGAACAGGAAATGGAAAAATAGAAGCAAAAATTAAAGGCAAAACAGAGAAATAGAGTATGGGTGTCATCTGAAGGAAAACCCCTACTCCTTAGAAGTTTTTATCACCAAGTATGCCTATCCATTCACAAAAATGGTCACTTTGGTACCCAGGGCATTGCAGACTCTGTTAAAAGAGTATGGATAGCCCCTGGAATAAATACCATAGCCTCTAAAGTGTGTGTAGCTTGCAACACCTGCCAAGGAAATAATTAGCACACCTTTTGTAGCAAAACTTTTGGTGGGCATCCTCTGGCTTACACACCTTTTGAACACCTACAAATTGATTTTATTGCTATGCCAAAGGCTGGACAGTATAAATTTTGTCTAGTGTCATAGTGGATCAACTGACTAGATGACTGAAAGCATTTCCTACCTCCCAGACCACAGTGGCTTTTGTTGCCAAGGTGCTTTTAAAAGAGATTATTCCTCACTTTGGCCTGCCTGCATATATTGATTCAGACAGGGGAACTCATTTTACTGATTTAGTTTTATCTCAGATACATTCTTGTTTGGGGATCACTCCCAAATTCAATGTATTGTATCATTCCCAGAGCTCAGGCCAAGTTGAGAGAACAAATAGAGATCATTAAACAATGATTGGAAAATTGTGCACTGAGACTCATTTAAAATGGCCTGAAGTTTTGTCTCTAGTCCTATTTTATCTTCAAAGCAGACCCGGGGAGATCCACACATCTCACCATTTGAGATGCTTTTTGGACATCCCCCTATCCAGGCTAAGCCTTTTTTCTTCTGCATACACATTACTACTAGGGGAGACACTTCCATTGCTTCATATATATAGGACTTATATATCAAATTGCAAGAACTCCATGAATCTGGGGCTGCAATACAAGCAGGACCAATAGACTTCTCACTCCATGACCTACACCAGGTGACAAGGTATATATTAAGAACTTCCAGCACACTGGGGGAACCCAGCCTGCCTTGAAAGGTTCATTCTAAATCCTGTTAAACACTTCAACAGTTATCAAAATTGGAGACAAGGACTCGAGTTCATTGCTCACAGATAGAGAGTACCTTCTGTAGATAACGAGTGTCTGTATCCTGTCACACTTATTGTATTTTCTGAGTTAATTGTTTGTTTTAAGATTTTATCTTGTTTTTAAGTTGCATATCGATCTAGTCTAATATATTCTGTTACACTGTGTATGCCACGTTAAATTACTGTGTTTTGGCTATTAGCTATATGTTTAGTGATACTGTTTTTATTTGTACCATCCTACTATCTTTATTTGTACTTTCCTATGCCTAGACTGGAAATAATACCATTTTAAAAGCCCATAGTCTAGTTGAGCAAATCCTTTCCATGGCATAGCCATAGGTCTTTATGGATGCTAGGTTTGTAACCAGATTCATAGATGTCACATATTGCCTTAATAGACTTTTGTTCTTTTTTGCCTTTGTTAATTGTCACATAGATGATGATGAATGCACACCATCAAACTAGTTAAAAACTGTATCAGTAACCTTTGGAGAATGTTATGAGCTCTTATGGTTTTGGGAATTTTGGTCTGTGCATTAGCTGTTGTAATACTGTTTTTTATAAAGCTGTTACCTAGTAAAATATTATTATTTACACTCACACTATGGATCATGGCCAAGTTAAAAAGGGAATAGATCTTATTTTTGATTGAGAAACCTTTGTCTTGTGCCTCTGCCTCTGCTTTGCTGACACATTGTCTCACTGAATGTGCACTATAAATTTTTTATTTTTTAAAATTTTATTATTGTTTTTCCTTTTATGTGCAATAGGTTATTTGTCTTTTCTTTCTCACTTATTTTTTGTGTTTGTAGTACATGCAACCAGTATAATTGTTTTTTTTTTGATTTTGCACTAAAATAAGTTTACAATATCCATTAGCCCTAATATCAATGCATACCAAAAGCTTTAGACTGTAGAAACCTGCCATTGATTGTTAAATATTATGGGACTTTGACTAATAATTGTATCTGATTTCAGAAGAAGGGATCACAAAAGAGCCATTGTACAGTGCCAAGAAGCACAAGGTCAAGAAGACCAACCTATCCTGGTGGGATTGATGAGAATTTTTCAAAAAGCACAAGGTTATGGAGACCAGCCAATCCCAGTGGGATTGATGAGAATTTGTGCCAAGACAGAGGACTTGTTTTGAGGTTTGAGAAAGTAGTTGTTTGACATCAGACACAGAATTTCCCAGTGCCGGACTCAGACAAAGTACTTCAGTTTGGCTGCCATTTTTGGCTCACCTATCCCTGTGAGTGAAGGTAAAATAAGATCAGGGGATGCTATTTCTGTTTTGCTTCAAAGTCTAGTTCCTTTCCTCTCTTTCATAGTATGGAAATTTTCTGTAGTCCTGGCTACTGGTTGGATAAGTGCATATTGTTACAATGGTCCTACAGGCTTGTTGGACATATATCACTTTATTGGGGACTGAATCTAGGAGCTGTTATGGGCTTTGTCTTGCTTATTCAGAATTTTTATGTACAATTTGATTTTGATTTTTTTCTTCTATTTGTTTTTTTAATTCTTTTGATTTTCTTTTGAAAACTGATTTATATACTTCATAACTCAGCCATATATCCTGTGGTGATCCAGGTGTTGGTCAACACCCTCCTCAGGGGGGGGACTATATTATTATCCTATAAAGCAAGGTTTAAAATCTTTTAGAGAAATTTTAGGGAAAGAAACTTGCTAACTCCCTTAAACGAGAAAGTGAACTGTTTGGAGAAGGTGCCACAAAGATGCCTGCAGAAACCACACACTGCATCAAGAGATTCAGAATCAATGGTGGGTGGCTGAACACATTTATTCTGAATGTACACTCATGCCAAAGGGCATTAACCCTTAATTGGCTTTTTGTCAATGTGCCCACCTAACATTGGTTTTGCTCTTTTTCTCTTTTATTTCCCTCTCTTCCCCAAATTATTGTAATTCCCCCTTAGAAAGTACAGTATTATATGTACCTTTAGTAAGAGATCTTTAGAGATATAAGCTTGTTGTGTGTAATGCTTAATTGGGGAGACAAGGCATGTTAATCTGGGAGATTCCAACATGCTCATCTGCCAATAGAATCACAGAGGGGGTTGTGTGGATAGAATTTGCTCCCTAGGATTCTCTTACCCAGTATCCCACTTGCGTGCTCATGCTGAGTACAAACACTAAGTGCATACATATGTAAGATAAAGTTTTCATGGGACTCACCTCTTTCTCTCTCTTCCCTTGATCATAGGTGCTGAAGTTGGCTTTGAGCCAGGCAGGAGAATTTACACATGTGGTCTTACTTTAGTTAGATAATTAGGTTTTATATTTCTATTTCTTTTTTAATTTCTTGTACTTCAAGTAATTATTGATAAACTTTATAAAATTAATACTTGATATTAATTGACATTAATTTAAATAATTGGCATTATTATTATAATTGTTATTAATTTAAATAATTGATATTATTATTGATATTAATTTAAACCTTACAGTCTCAAAACACTGAAAAATCATGTTGAAATGCCATTAAAGAATGCTGTAAGTTCATGGGAGCTAATTACATTTCTATTAATTTATATATAATAGTTGTATAACAAAGTGTATTTGATTTAATGGCTCATTTTATCAATAATCACTTAGGGACACAATGTGACACTTTGAAAACAGAATTACATTTGTTTCAAATGACATAAGGTCAGTGATGGTTCTTCCTTCATCATTAGACCTTAGGACCTTTGTTTGTTCACTTTTTTTTAAACCCTTACCTTCTGTCTTGGAGTCAATACTGCGCATTGGTTTCAAGGCAGAAAAGTGGTAAGGGTAGGCAATGGGGGTTAGGTGACTCGCCCAGGGTCACATAGGTGGGAAGTGTCTGAGGCCAGATTTGAACCTAGAACCTCCCATCTCTAGGCCTGGCTCTCAATACACTGAGCTACCCAGCTGCCTGCCCCCTTTTTTTTGTTTGCTAAAAGTGAGTTTGCTCACTTTTAAAATGAAGGGGTTAGACTAGAAGTCTTCTAAAGACCTTCTAACTCTAATATATCATATAAGTATATTTGATAAGCACTGGAGATACTAAGGAAAAATGGAATAACCTTGGCCTTCAAAGAGTTTACATTTTAACAGAAGGAAACAACATATAACACATAATTACATGTAAAAATAATCATAAAATAAGGAAAGGCCTCTATAAGAGTTATTGCTTGGGCTATGTTTTCAGTGAAACTAGAGATTCTAAGAGGAGAAGGGGAGAAGGGAAGGAGTTCAAATTATGGGGCATTGTCAGCATAAAGAAATAAAGATAGGATTACGTGGTAGTGGAGCCAACATAGAGGAGTAACTAGGACAGTCGCGTGTTGTTTCACCACAAAAATCCTCTCCAACCAAGAGTAAAATATCACCACAAAACAAATACTGGAATGAAAGAACCAACCGAGACAGAGGAAAACAACCTTTAAAGAAGAAAAACCCAAAAGATAGTCAGAGACCATATGGGGAACTGAGGTAAGAGGGGAGTAGAGCCAGCAGGAAGCATAGCAGCTAGTGAGGAATAAGACAAGAGTATATCACATGTCCACCACCACACACATCTACTCTCACAATGTCCAAACATAAGCCCAAGCTAAGTCAGACCCTGAGATCCTGCTGGGCAATTAGTGGTCCAAGCCAACTAACACCCCCTGAAATTACAAACCTCTGGAGATGTCCAGAGTCCCAGCCCAAAGCAATCTGGGCTGAAGAGGACCAATCTGTGTGGGCCCAAAGCAAAGCCAGGAATCCCAGTCTGGGCTTGGGGTGAGGACATGATCCAAATATTGGGGTGAGGAAACAGTTCTTAGGGGGAGCCTCCCTGGGATCTTTTTGCCCAAAATTAGGGGTAGAGGTCCAGGATATGGCAATCAAGGGTGTGCCTGATTGAATCAAGAACACCTTGAGACCAAAAATGTGAGCCTAAGCCTGGGGCTAGAATCTGATCAGCACCTGACACGTTCAAATTAAGACAGATCAAAAACTTACACCCAAGTCTAAGGAAAGTCTTTAAGCTATCAGCATCTCAAGGGTCAATTGAATCAGCAGGAGGAGGGGACTCTCAGAGTTCTCAGCCCCCAGAATATCTGGTAAACTAGTAACAACCAAGAAAATAAACTAAAAATAGCATCAATGAAGGATTAAAGTTTAAGAGGGTACCCTACTCCCCAGAAAACAGAACCTACCTATAATTAGATAGGGAAAAAATGAGCAAATAGTCAAAAAACACCTAAATCTAAAGACTTTTTATGGAGACAAAGAGTAAGGTCCAGACACAGAAGGGACAGCAAAAGCAAAGGAACTATAACCAAAGTCCAAAAGAAAAATATGTATTTGACACAGATTCTGGAAGAGCTCAAATAAGACTTCAAAAACCAATTATTAGTGGCAGAGGAAAAGTGGGAAAGAGAAATGAAAGTGATGCAAGAAGAAATGGGCCAATGGAAAAAGGAGAACAAAAAATTGACAGCAAAAAAACAGGCTTTAAAAATCAGAATTGACCATCTAGAAACTAATGACTTAATGAGAAATCAAGAAACAATAAAGCAGAATAAAAAGAATGAAAAAAATGAGGAAAATATCAAATATCTTACTGAAAAAACAATGGACCTAGAAAACAGTTCTAGAAGAAACAGTCTTAGAAGTATTGAATTACCTGAAAGTCACGAAGAAGAAAAAAAACCATGGATATCATATTACAAGAAATCATCAAAGAAAACTGCCCAGAGATCCTTGAACAAGAAAATATAATTGAAATTAAAAGAATTCACAGCTCACCTCCAGAAAGAAATCCTCAATTGACAGCTTCTAGTAATGTAATAGCCAAATTCAAGAGACACCAAGTCAAGGAAAAAATGCTTGAAGCAGCCAGAAAAAAATTATTCAATGGTTTCCAAGCCAAACATGGAGCTACAATCAGGATCACTCAGGACCTAGTGACTTCTACAATAATGATTGGAAGGCATGGAATATGATATTCAGAAAGGTGAAAGATTTGGGTTTACAACCCAGAGTCACCTATCCAGCAAAACTGAATATACTCTTTCAGCGGGAAAAATGGTCATGTAATAAGTTAGAAGATTTCCAAGCATTTCTGAGGAATAAGCCAGACCTGAACAAAAAAATGTAAGGCCAAATATGAGACACAAGAGAAGCTCATAAAGGTAAGTAAGAAAGAAAAAATTTAAGGGACTCATTAAGGTAAAAATGTTTATATGTCTACATGGAAAGAGGATTTATATAATTCTCAAAAATTATTCTCAGTAGTAGAGAAGATAGAAGGAATTTACTCAGAAAGATGTTGGAAAAGTAAACTAATTATGATAATATGATGTTTATGATGATATATGATGATATGATATATATGTAAATGTGATGATATGGAATGATGTGTATGTATTATATGATATGTATGTATATGAATGATGTGAAAAATCAATCAAGGGCTAAAAGAAAGGATTGCATGGAGAGAAAAGGGGAGACATAGAATGAGGTAAATTATATAACATAAAGAGGCAAGGAAAATCAATACAGTGAGGGAAGGATAAGGGTGGTGACAGGCAATGCTTAAAATGTACTCCCTTTATAACTGGCTCAGAGAGGGAAAAATAAGTATACTCAGTGGGGCATAGAATTCTATCTTATTCTCCAGATAAGTAGACAGAGAACAAAACAAGAGAAGTAGGGGATAATAGAAGGGAGGGGACATAGGGGGAATAACAAAAGCAAAATACTTGTGAGAAGGAATAGAATGAAAGGGAATAGAGCAGGATCTAAAGGGGATAATAAGATAGAGGGCAATACACAGTTAATAATCATAATGCTTAATGTGAATGGGATGAACTTACCCATTAAATAGCAGTGGATAGCATAGTGTATTACAAACTAGAATCCTACTATATGTTGTTTACAAGAAACACATTTGAGGCAGGGTGACACACAGTTTCAAGGTAAAAGGCTGGAGCAGAATATATTAGGCATCATATAAAGTAAAAAAAGCAGGAGTAGCAATTATGATATTAGACAAAGCCAAAGTAGAAATTGATATGATTAAAAAAATAAGTTAGGAAATTACATTTTGCTAAAAGGTACTATAAAAAATGAAGTAAGGGGACAGCTGGGTAGCTCAGTGGATTGAGAGCCAAGCCTAGATACAGGAGGTCCTAGGTTCAAATCTGGCCTCAGATACTTCCTAGCTATGTGACCCTGGGCAAGTCACTTGACCCCCATTGCCTACCCTTACCACTCTTCTGCATTGGAGCCAATACACAGTATTGACTCCAAGATGGAAGGTAAGGGTTTAAAAAAAAAATGAAGTAATACCATTACTAAACATTTATGAGCCAAATGGTATAGTATTTAACTTTCTAAAATAAAAATTAAAGGCACTCAATGAGGAAATAGATACCAAGGCCATACTAGTGGGGTTCTTAACTTTCCCCTCTCAGAACTAGATAAATCAAACCAAAAAAAAAAATAAGAAAGTAACGGAAGTCAATGAAATGTTGGAAAAATTAGTTACTAGATTTCTGGAGAAAACTGAACAGGGATAAAGAGGAATCTATCTTCTTCTCAGCAGTACATGGTACATATACAAAGAATGACCATGTACTAGGGCATAGAAATATTTCAAACAAATGCAGAAAAGCAGAAATAATAAATGCCACCTCTTCAGATCATAATGGAGTAAACATTATAA
This sequence comes from Gracilinanus agilis, assembly GCF_016433145.1. NCBI lineage: Eukaryota > Metazoa > Chordata > Mammalia > Didelphimorphia > Didelphidae > Gracilinanus > Gracilinanus agilis. The sequence goes on from NC_058131.1 coordinate 516,081,431, forward strand.
TTAACAAGGGTCCATGGAAAGGCAAATTTAAAGTTAATTGGAAATCAAATAATCTAATTCTTCAAAACAGATGAGTCAAAGAAGAAATCATAGAAATAATTACAGACTTTATCAAAGAGAATAATAATGAGAAAATATCATACCAAAATCTATTGGACACAGCCAAGACAGTACTCAGGAAAATTTTATATCAATGAGTGCCTATCTCAACAAAATAAAGAGAGCAGAGAACAATGAATTCTGCTTGCAACTTAAAAAATTAGAAAAAGAACAAATTTAAGATCCCCAGATTAAAATTAAATTGGAAATCCTAAAAACTAAAGGAGAAATTAATCAAATTGAAAGTAAAAAAAACCCATCAAACTAATAAATAAGACTGGGAGCTGGTACTTTGAAAAAAAATAAAATAGATAAAGTACTGGTTAATCTAACAAAAAAGGAAAGAAGAAAATCAAATTAACAGTAGCAAAGATAAAAGGGGCAATCTCACCTCTAATGAACAAGAAATTAAGTCAATTATTAAGAACTACTTTGCTCAATTATATGGCAATAAAAATGACAATCTAAATGAAATGGGTGAATATTTACAAAAATATAAATTGCCCAGATTAAGAAAAGAAGAAGTAAAATTCTTAAACAATCCCATCTCAGGAAAAGAAATTGAACAAGTCATCAAAGAACTTCCTAAGAAAAAATCCCCCGGGCCAGATTGATTCACAAGTGAATTCTATCAAACATTTAAAGAACAACTAATCCCACTACTACAGAAATTATTTGACAAAATAAGGAAAGAAGGAGTTTTCCCAAATTCCTTTTATGACACAAATATGGCACTGATTCCAAAGCCAGACAGACCAAAAAATAAGAAAGAAAACTACAGAACAATCAACTTCATGAATATTGATGCAAAAATCTTAAATAGAATACTAGCAAAAAGACTCCAGCAAGTAATCACAAGGATTATTCACTATGATCAGGTAGGATTTATACCTGGAATTCAAGGATATTTTAATATTAGGAAAACCATCCACATAATTGATCAATAATCAAACCAACAGAAATCACATGATTATCTCAATAGATACAGGGAAAGCCTTTGATAAAATACAGTACCCATTCCTACTGAAAACACTAGAAAAAATAGAAATTGAAGCATCATTCCTCAAAATAATAAACAGTATATATTTATACAATCTTTTTTTTTTAACCTTTAACTTCAGTGTATTGGCTCCTTGGTGGAAGAGTGGTAAGGGTGGGCAATGGGGGTCAAGTGACTTGCGCAGGGTCACACAGCTGGGAAGTGTCTGAGGTCGGATTTGAACCTAGGACCTCCTGTCTCTAGGCCTGACTTTCAATCCACTGAGCTATTCAGCTGCCCCCTAAACAGTATATATTTAAAACCATCACCAAGCATCATCTGCAATGGGAACAAATTAGAAACCTTCCCAATAAGGTCAGGAGTGAAGCAAGGATACCCATTATTACCTCTTTTATTCAATATTGTACTAGAAATGCTAGCAGTAGCAATTAGAGAGGAAAAAGAAATCAAAGGGATTAAAGTAGGCAATAAGGAGACTAACCTATCACTCTTTACAGATGACATGATGGTATACTTAAAGAACCCCAAAAAAATCAACTAAAAGGCTAGTGGAAATAATTAACAACTTTAGTAAAGTTATATGGTTCAAAATAAACCCACATAAATCATCAGTATTTCTGTATATTTCCAACACAACTCAGCAGCAGGAGTTAGAAAGAGAAATTCCATTTAAAATCACTCTAGACTAGTGATGGGCAAACTTTTTAAAGACGGGGCCAAAGGAAAGGAAATGCTCATCTGTCAGTCTGTTCCTAAAGTAACTCTTTGAAAGTTTCATTGCATTGTATCCTACTCACTGTATTCATCACATTAGGAATAATATCCAGTGGCCGGATAGAGCATTTCAGGGGGCCCGTATCTGACCCCAGGGCCGCAGTTCTCCCATTGCTGCTCTAGACAATATAAAATATTTAGGAATTAATCTGACAAAATGAACATAGGAATTATATGACCACAACTACAGAACACTTTTCACATAATTAAAACTAGATCTAAAAAATTGGAAAAACATTAACTATTCCTGGATAGAATGAACTAACATAATAAAAATGACAATCCTACCCAAATTAATCTACTTATTCAGTGCCATCCCTATTACACTATCAAAAAACTTTTTATAGAATTAGAAAAATATTATAATAATGTTCATCTGGAAGAACAAAAGATCAAAAGTATCAAGGGCAATAATAAAAAAATGTGAAAGATGGAGGCCTAACAGTACCAGATCTTAAACTATACTATAAAGTACTCTTGGTTATCAAAACAATATGGTACTGACTAAGAAACTGAAGGGTGCATCAATTGAATATACTAGGTGTAAATGACCTCAGTAAATAGTGTTTGCTAAACCCAAAGACCCCAGCTTTTGGGACAAGGACTCACTATTTGACAAAAACTGCTGGGAAAATTGGAAAAAGTATAGGAGAGATTAGGTTTAGATCAACATCTTACACCTTATACCAAGATAAATTCAAAATGCATAAATGACCTAAATATAAAGAGTGAAATCATAAATAAATTAGGTGAACATATATTAGTATACTGTCAGTTCTGTGGGAAAGGAAGGAATTTAAGACCAAGCACAAGATAGAGAACACTGTAAAATATAAAATGAATGACTTTGATTATATCAAATTGAGAAGTTTTTGTATAAACCAAATCAATACAACCAAAATTAGAAGGAAAATAACAAACTGGGAGAATATTTTATAACAAAACTCTCTAACAAAGGTTTAATTTCCCATGTATATAAGGAATTAAGTGAAATTTACAAAAACTCAAGTCATTCCCTAGTCAACACATTGTCAAGGGCCATGAACAGGCATTTCTCACATGATGAAATCAAAACTATCAATAATCACATGAAAAGGTATTCTAAATCCCTCCTGATTAGAGAAATGCAAAATAAAACAACCCTGAGGTCCCACTTCACACCTAAAAGATTGGCCAATATGACAGCAAAGGAAAGTGATTAATGTTGGAGGGGATGTGGCAAAATTGGAACACTAATACACTGCTGGTGGAGTTGTGAATTGGTCCAACCATTCTGGAGGATAATTTGAAACTATGCACAAAGTGTTTTAAATGAATGCCTGCCCTTTGATTCAGTCATACCACTGCTGGGTTTGAACCCCAAAGAGATAATAAGGAAAAGTACTTGTACAGAAATATTCATAACCATGCTCTTTGTGGTGGCAAAATAAAAGGAAAATGAGGGGATGTTCATCGATTGGGTCATGGCTAAATAAATAGTGGTATATGTTGGTGATGGAATATCATTGTGCTGAAAGGAATAAAGAAATGGAGGAATTCCGTGTGAACTGGAATGACCTCCAGGAACTGATGCAGAGCAAAAGGAACAGAACCAGGAGAACATTCTACACAGAGACAGATAGATACATTATGGCACAATCAAATGAAATAGACTTTTCTAGTAAGAGCAATTCAATGACCCAGGACAATATAGAAGAACTTGTGAGAAAGAAAGCTATCCACATCCAAAGAAAGAACTGTGGAACCAGAAATACATTAGAAAAATATCTGATTGACCACATAGTGTGATAGGGATGTGATTAGGTTAAAGGATCACTCTACTGCATATATGAATAATGTGGAAATAGTTTTTGAACAATGATACATGTATTAACCAGTGTAACTGCTTGTTGGCTTTGGGAGGAGGAATGAGAAAGCTGGGGGAGAGGGGATAATGAATCATGTAACCATGAAAAAATATTCTTAATAAAAAATCTTAAAAAGTGAAATAAAGATAGAAGATGTAATGTCATATGTAAGAAACAGTATGTATAATTTGACTGGAACATTGAGTAAATGAAGGGAGGACAATGAACAACAAGTCTTGGAAAGTAAATTGAAGCCAGTGTGCAATGGGTTTTAACGGCAGACAAAAGCATTTGTATTACTCCAACTAATACAGACCTGTTAAAATCAAAAGTTATTTTAGAGGTGAGTTAATTAAACCTTTCACCTTCATTTTCTAACTAAGGAAATGAAGGTCCAGAGATATAAAAACACTGTCATTTAGTATTTCATTTTGAAGAGAATTAGATATTTCATCTCTCCTTTTATTATTTTAGTATATAAAATGTCATTTAAAATAAAGGGGAATTTTTACTATTTAAAACTTTTCAATCCAAATTAGTATGTTCCTTTTCAAAGGAGTCACCTCAGAGAGCCGTTGTCTAAAAGCTTTTACAATAGTGCTGCAATGGTTTGGAACTCTTCTTTTCTAATGATGTTTGAATACCAAATAATATCCTTTGGGCTCTTAATTTGTAATGAAAGCACTGTTAATTCATGGCACCCAAAGATTCATATCAAGGAATTAGAGAGAAATGTCAATAGAAAACTTGAGAGAGAGGTTGTTACTAATGGCCCCACATGAGTAAGAAAAGAAGAGCTTCATATTAATGAAGGGTTTGTCTTGGGAATTTATTTGGTATCATAGGACAGGGTTATTTCTTTTACATTTGCACTATTTTCCTCCTAAGTAAAAGAAAATTTTAAAATACTAGGTGTCTTTCTTTTAACACATGTTTAGTTGAAAAAATTTGGACCCATTACTTGAAACCTTTTTTGTATCTAATAAGTTAATATTTGTAAGAAGTTATTCTGTTTCAGCAGGTAGATATCATTGCACAGTCAGTAATTAAAAGAATATTAGTTGCCTTAGTTAACTATTTTTCTTTCTTGCAAGGGAATGGGAAATAATCTGGAAATCACTATGATGAAAACAAACAAAAGTACTATTCTGGAAAGAACGTAGTGCTTCAGAAATAATTTTGTCTTGGAATCAGAGGAGTTGGTAAATCTAGAGCTGTAACGTTTGATATATCACAGCCTCTCTATACCTCCATTTTCTGGTCTGTAATATGGGGCTCAAGCAGGCTAGATGACATAAGGTTTCCTCTAGCTTTAAGTCTATGATCCAATTGTATCTCTTTATATATAAAAATAATTGATGGAGTGAATTTTGAGCTTTGTTCATTAATGTGTTTCTAAACAGAGGTTGCCCTTCTTTTTATTTCTTCCCATGAACTTTTTAATGTAGAAAATTTCCTAATGAAATCACTTTCATCATGATGTTTTTTTTTAAAAGAGGGGTAACCTTTGGTCATAGTCCTTTTGCAAAGTAAAAAGGTCTTTTTAAAATCTATCAAATAGAAATGAGAATCAGAAAATTCTCACAGAACAGATGCCCTTGCAATTGTAAATCATTTCCTCTAATAATGCTTGGCATCATTTTTGTTAGGTTTGTATCTCTGCTATAATTACATGATGATTTTAATGGAAATTATAAAGAAGTATTTTACAAAGGAATGGCATATTTTATGTGCAGTTATATGTAAATTTGCAGTTATAAATATGCAAGTTTTCTTCCTCACATGGGTATTTGCTTAAGGATCACTCTGATAAATGCAAACAAGACTCATATTATTTATTAAAAGATTGCTGAGATATATAACAGTAATTGTTATGCCTCTCAGTAGAATTCACTTCTGGAATCGGCTGTAATTCCTATTGACTGATAGCACATAGCAAAGACGTAACATTTGAGAGCTGCTGAAATATTAAAACTTGAAAGCTATTTTTCCCTTTTCCTGGGATGCACAAAGCATTTTCTATATGCATGCATTGAAAATCACCCTAATTGGAAAAGAAGGTAACCACTTGAATTTTTTGCAGCTAGATTCTGAAGTTTATGTCCATTTAAACACACTAATAGCTAAGGGGAAAAGCCTCCACTCATCCTTGAAATAATGTCCTTTCTAGTATGGAAAGACAGCAAAGAACACTACATGACTTGATGTCTTTTCCCAAGAATAAGCTCAAGCAGTTAAAAAAAAGCTACTTCAGAACAAAGTTATGCAAAACCTTTTTTTCCCTCCTTGTTCACAAAATCGCCTAGTATCCTCCTAGACACTCCTTATTTCACCTCAGTTCAACCAGTATTTATTGTACTCTGACTATGTGTCGACCATTCTGCTAGGTCTTGTCAAGGATTCAAAATAAATAGAAGACATCTTTTCTTTTCTTGAAGAGCTTATTATTCCATTGGAAAATACAGCAAAGGAAAAGGTAACTCAAATTAATGTCTTTCAAAATCAATGGACTAGTTTTGAGTCTCAGGCTAGTTCTTGGAAGTTGCTGTACAACTTTGATATCTCTTGAGTACTTGTAATATGGCATATGTCATCTGCTTCCATACGAATTATTTGATTCTTAAGAAACTGCCTTCGAAACTGTAGAATTTTGTATAAAATTCTAATATTGGAGAGGATGATGAGTCAAAGTTGTATGCCTGTGTGAAGGACAGAAATGTTGAGGAAATTTTGGAGAGAAGAAATATTCTCCATTTTTTTTCCTTGACAGAGACCAATTCCTAGACAGATTTATGCTTATCTAAGTGATTTGGGGAATTTATCCTTGAGTGAAAAGATCTCTCCCTTAATTGAGTGAAAAGACAGTATTCTCTAGTTTAAAAAGCTCATTCACTTTTATGTATTTTGAGTTATATTCTAATCTGTAGAACTTCACCAATTTCTATTTGCTATCTGGTTGAATAAACGATTTAACTTGCAATTATCTATTTGTGAGGGATGTGTAAAGCCACAGATCTTTTCATTCTCTAAGATTTATTTACCTTTATTATTCAGATTGTCATCACACAAGCATAAGGCAATATTTCTCTAACACTGGAGGCAAAGTCATCATTTGATGGACTGCTTGTAGTAGGTTCTTCATTTTGTTTTTTTCTTCTCTACCATGCCAACTCTAAATTGATAGAAATCCACCTCCAGGGCATTGAGTTAAGAGAATTTTTATTTCTAGTGGCTAATTCCATAGTACTCATTGGGATACTACAAAGATATTCATTTCTTCATTCTTTTTCATTATTCTGCAACAGGTACCTCCCATCTACTAAAACAATTGCTTCTTAGTAACTTCTTTATCTTTTTGATCCACTTGAGTCTCCCCCCTTGGCTTACATGTAGCTTTATTCTAAGAGTTCCTTTAATCATCTGCACTGCTTAGCTGGATGGATCTATTCAAGATATGAGGTCATTCTATTCAAGATAACATTTTTTTTTCAAAATAAATAGTAGCAATTCATTATGCAGAATAAACACAAATACAAAAATTCAATGACCTGTGTTATAATAGACCAAAATGTCATGCATTGCACATGATACTAATCTATTGTGCTACATCTGATACAATAATAATTTTCAAAAGTTTTCTTTTATTTTAAAAAAAAATCTTCACCTTCCATCTTAGAATCAATACTATGTATTGGTTCCAAGGCAGAAGAGCCATAAGACCTAGGCAATGTGGGCTAAGTGACTTGCCCAGGGACACCCAGCTAGGAAGTATCTGAGGTCAAATTTGAACCCAGGACCTCCCATCTGTAGGTCTTGTTCTCAATCCATTGAGCCATCTAGCTACCCCCTCAAAAGTTTTCTTACCTAAATAAATTACCTGCATATTCATTCAACAATTTATTAAAAAAAACCTTAACCTTCTGTCTTAGAATCAATACCAAGTATTGGCTCCAAGACAGAAGAGCAGTAAGGGCTAGGCAATTGAAGTTAAGTGGCTCAGGGTCTCATAGTTGTATGAGGCCAGAAATTAGAGCCCATGACTTCCTGTCTCTCAGTCTGGCTCTCTATCCACTGAGCAACCTGGCTCCTCAACAACTTTTAATAACTGGTAGCCAATGGAAACATTAAGGAAAGTCTATAAAGATATTTAGGATCTAACTAATTCTTTTAAAAGTAGTTACTTTTCTTACTGTAAATGGGGGTTGCATGTATCAGCAATATCCTCAGGATTCCAAGGGAGCACAGGCATCTGATATACAATGGGGAAAATACCCAGGCTCCTGATATACAGTTGGAAAATGTAAAAACATAGAAAATAGCAGAGAAAAGTGATACTCACCATTTCCTTCCTTCACTAAGATTGTTATAAAATTTCATTCTTTTATTCTGGTCTTAAATACTTGAATTTTTTAAAAGAAGTTATGGATTCTATATTTACACGATTAGCATACTTGGGATTTTTAAATACTGGAATGAGATATTTACTATCAAAGACATTTTCAAATATTATTCCTTATTGCTAACTGTTATCAGGAATTAGTTGCCTATATTGACCAAGAGCTCACAGGAAACCTAATTATAAGATCATTAATTCAATGGGCAAAGTACCATATAACTCTCATGCAAAGCTCACCTCTCCTAATTGGTAGAGACAATGATGACTCAAAAGGTATATGCCTGCTTGGGTTCAGAGTTACTAGTTATGGTAAAAAATTACTAAGTATGATCTCCAAAGCAACTATATTAAGGAGATACCAATCATAACTACCTCATTATTTGGATGTGTGTGCTCTTCAAGTTACAGGGAACATGTGTCTGTAGTTAGATGAAGCCACCACTAGAGGGTAATATATTTAATAGGTAACAGACCCAAATGTTTCTAGATAAATACCAAAATAACTGAATGTAATTCAGTTATACTACATCAAGAAGTTAGTGTAGTGTATTGGAAAAGACAGTGATTCTGGTGTCAGAGGTAATATATTCAAAGTCAATCTTTTATACTTATATCCTTTTTGACTTTGGTCGAAGTATCATAACTTCTCTGGCTGTTTTCTCACCTATAAAATAAGGGAGTTGAAGTGGACCAATGTTTTGTTCAGCAAATGCTTTTCAACAGAAGGAGGTGTTGTGAATCCTCATGGTAATTTAATAATCTACTCATAATATTCTTTCAGATTTATTCATTAACTACTTATAATAACTTTAATGTCAATTTTGTCCCCAGAAGCTCAAAATTTATATCATTATGATTATAAAATACAAAATTTCATTCTATTGTAATTATGAAAACCCTAAAAGAAAAATTCTATATCTCTAATTATAACATTATTATGAATTTTATGCAGGATATTTCCTAAGTATTAAAAGAAGTAATCCAGCAAGACCTCATATGCTTACTATTATATTCAAGACACTATTATGTTAAAATTCTTTCTTTTACTAATCTTATTGAACATAAATAAAATTTTGATGAAATTAGTTACCATCTGGAAGATGTTCAACATAATGTAATAATCCTATGTAAATATAACTTTGATGTTGAATTTTTTTATTTGAACAAAACATGTTAATATTTGGCTCAACAATAGAAATGGTATATTCTTATTCCACATTAATTTTCTTTTCAGATTTCCATTTCAAACAAGATAAAGTGAAAATGCTCACTCACACCAAATATGAATTTTAAAATTATTGTTTTGATCAAAGTAGCGAAATTTTTCACAGCTGATCATTGTTACAAGAATTGTACACTGTGAATGCTGTGTACAGTGTTCTCCAGGTTCTGCTCACTTCACTTTGCATCAATTCATACATTTTCCCAGTTTTTCTACAACCATGCTGTTCATCACTTTTTGTTTACCATAATAATATTCCATTACAAACATATGCCACAACTTGTTCAGCAAGTGCTACATGTTAAATTAAGTGTTATACTTGATTTAAAAATATCAGAATCACAAGTACAAAATGAGGGAGATGTGCCTGGAGAGAAACTCATTTGAAAAAGATTTGGGGGTTTTAGTGGATTACAAATGAAAAATGAATCAATGATATTTCAGAAATCTGATAAACATGCAATCTCCTGAATAAAGATAATCTATCCACTGATACCACTCAATGCATAGAAACTTCTCACTCTTTTCTAAAATTGTTTTTGTCCTCCTGGAAATCCTTCACAAGAGAAATCTACATCATATTCTGGGGGGCTTCTTCTAGACCAGTGGTTCCCAAACTTTTTTGGCCTACTGCCCCCTTTCCAAAAAAAAATATTACTTAGTGCTCCCTGGAAATTATGAAACTATCTATTGAACTTAGAATAGAATGTAATACAAAAAAAAGTGTGCCCATCACCGCCCCCCAGATCACTGCAGCCTTTGGGAATCACTGTTCTAGACCTTTTGATATTAAATTGACAACAATTGTATACACAATTGTCTACTCATTATTATTCCTCCCTTTCACTATAGGAACCAGTCACATTCCTTTACACTTATACATTCTGACAAAATCTATTATGGCCAATTCTCATCTCACAAACTTAATGTGTTCCAAAGCTCTAAATCAGTTATCTAGAATGTGGAATGCATTTTTTCTATATAAACAATACTATTCATGACTTTAGCTTCCCTGGTTATCCCAAAAATCTTATCTAATAAAGACTGTATCTAAAATTTTATAGGTAGAAAAATATATTGTTGTAACACTATAAATATTGGAAAATGCATAAAATGATGAAATCAAATGTGAAATTATTTTAATTATCATGAATGTTAATGCTTGAGTGAGCAAATATAATTAAAGAACAATAAAAAGTAGAGGTATTTATTGTGAGTAAAGGAATTTCTAGGCAGTTTAAAAGTCCTTTTCTTCCTCTTCCATTAATTCCTCCTTTTTACTTCCTTTTTCTTCACTTTGTTGCCCCTTATTCCTCATAACTTCTTTTAATTTCACTTTAAATAATTGAATGCATATCATACTTGATTACAAAAATCTCATTTCCAGGGGCAGAGCCAAGATGAAAGAGTGAACCAAAGTTATCCTGAGTCACCACAAGAATCCTCTCTGACTAAGATTAAATACTGCCACAAAATAAATACAGGAGTAAAAGAACCAACAAGGAGACAAAATGAAACAACTTTCAAGAAAAGACAAACCCAAAAGGTAGGCAGAGATCATTTGGGGGAACTGAGGTGAGAGGAAACCAGAGCTGGCAAAAAGCTGTAGCAAGGAGGGAAGAGCAAGCCAAGAGAAAGCACCACACACACATTTGCTGCCCAAGGCCAGGAACCTGAGCCCAAGCCAACATTCAGATCCTGAGATCCTGCCTGGGCAAATAGTGGTCCAAGCCAACCCACACCCATTGAAATTTCAAAGCAGTGGACAAGTCTGGAGTCTCAGCCCAGGGTAGTCTAGGATCAAGTGGGCTGATCAGTGAGGGCCCAGAACAAAGCCAAGGTTTCCAGTCTGAACTTTGGATAAGAACAGTTTGGGGTGGCTGATTATACTAAGTACTAAGTACTGATCTTTCTGCCTAAAGTTCAAGGCAGAGCTCTAAGACAGGGCAATCAAGAGTGTGCCTGATTGGATCAATACACAGCAAGACCAAAAACTTGAGCTTTAGCCTGGGGCTAGAATTTGATCAGCTCCTGACCTGCTCAAGGTCAGAGTGAAATCAAAAGCTTATGCCCAAGCCTGAGACAAGTCCTTAAACCATCAGCATATGAAGGGTTAATTTAATCAGCAGAAGGAGGGGGCTCTCAGAGTTCTCAGCCCTCAGAACCATAAAATAAACTGAAAATAACTTCAATCAAGAACTAAAGTTTAAGAGCCTACCTCAACTTCGTAGAAAACAGAATCTACCTATAATTAGATAGAGAAAATGAGAAAATAACCAAAAAAATCACCTAACTAAAGAATTTTTATGGAGTTAAAATTCAATCAATTAAATCAATCAAGGACTGAAAGAGAAGGTAGCACTGAGAGAAAAGGGAAAGGAGAAATAAAATCTGGTAAATCATTTAACTTAAAGAGGCATGAAAAATCATTATAGAGAGGATTGGATAAAGGTGGTGAAGGGCAAGTCTTAAATGTTACTCTCATCTTAACTGATTCAGTGAGGGAAAAAGAAGTATACTCAGTGGGGTATAGAATTCTATCTATCCCTACGGAGAAATAGAAGGGGAATAAGACAAGGGAAGAAGGAGTTAATTGTAGGGAGTGGAAAGTGAAGGAGTGACAAAAAGGAAAATACTTGTGAGGAGTGTTGAATTGGGTCAGATTTGCAATGGTTGGTAATGGAGTCAGAACAAGGAGGATGCTGTTATCCTAGCAAGGGGTAGGGGTAGAAGTGATTAGAATTCTTTCCCTTCCCCTTCTTAAAACAGAGAAGAAGGAAATAGAGTTAACTGAATCCCTTTTAGGTCAAGCAATGGAGGCTGATTGAGCTTGACTAAACCAGGGCTAAATTGGTAGATAGAAAGGAATTGATCCCACTGAGATTAACTTCTACTGTTTAAAGACTATTCCCTAAACCCTAAGATAGATAAAAGGTTCAGGTTGTTTTCTCAATGCAGCAAACTTACACCAGCTGTTCCAGTGCTTGCTTGGATGAAGTTTTTGCTTAGGTAATGTATATTGATGGTAAATATAGCCTAGGATAACTTCCCACAGGCTATTAAATCCAACTAGGACAGGGATTTATTAACTTCAGGAAAACAGGGAGAGGGGAGGTGGATTTTAGGGATGAGGAGGAGGTAAGCTATCTAAAATCTCCAATAAACTTGTTGGCTTCACTTTCCCCTTTGGGGAAAGTGCTTTGAATGATTTAAATTTTATCTCACTCACTAACTAATCTTTCTCCTAATCTAATGTTACTAAGTTTAAGATGTTGAAGGTAAACTTGATTGAAGATCTGTATGAAACAGAGATTATTTGAGATTCTGTAAGTGAGGTAATTTTTCCCAGAGTTCACAGCCTGGCACAGTCTCTATGGAGTAAACCAGCAAAGTAATACTCTGTTCCCTGAGGTCAGAGATGAGCTAACAAAGAGCAACCTAACTCTCCTTCCCAGCCCCTTGAACCCAAAAAAGAGTGTCCAAAGTGTTCTTGCAAGTTGGGTGTCCTGACTTTTTATACCCAGGTTCTTAATTGCCCTAACTGCCCCCTCTCCTGGAGTTCTAGGGGGCACTGTGGAATTCTGTGAGGCAGATTTAAGCCCACTTAAGATCATGGATGTTACAGGAGAAAGAGAGAGAAAGGGAATATAGCAGGATCTAAAGGGGATAATGGGATGAAAGACAATACAGAGGTAGTAATCATAATGCTGAATGTAAATGGAATGAACTCACCCATTAAATAGAAACAGATAGCAGAGTGATTTAAAAACCAGGAATCTACTATATGTTGTTTACAAGAAACACATTTAAGGCAGGGTGACACACACAGATTCAAGGTAAAAGGATGCCAGTTATTATCTCTATTATTTAATATTATACTAGGAAAACTAGCAGTAGCAATTAGAAAAGAAAAAGAAAATGAAGGGATTAAAGTAGGCAATGAAGAAACTAAATTATCACTCTTTGCAGATGATATGATGGTATACTTAAAGAACCCCAGAAAAATCAACTAAAAGGCTAGTGGAAATAATTAACAACTTTAATAAAGTTGCATGGTGTAAAATAAACCCACATAAATCATCAATATTTCTATATATTTCCAACACAACTCAACAGCACGAGTTAGAAAGAGAAACTTCATTTAAAATCACTTGAGATGATATAAAATATTTAGGAATCTATGTGCCAAAACAAACATAGGAATTATATAAACACAACTACAAAACACTTTTCACACAATTAAAACTAGATCTAAACAATTGGAAAAACTAACAGCCCCTGGGAAGGATGAGCTAATATAATAAAAATGATAATCCTACCTAAATTAGTCTACTTATTCAGTGCCATACCTATCAAACTACCAAAAAACTTTTAGAATTAGAAAAATATTATAACTAAGTCCATCTGGAAGAACAAAAGATCAAGAATATCAAAGGAAATAATGAAAAAAATGTGAAGAATTTAGGCTTAGCAGTACCAGATATTAAACTGTTCTATAAAGCAGTGGTCATCAAAACAATATGGTACTGCCTAAGACACAGAAGGGTGGATCATTGAAATAGACTAGAGGCAAATTACGTCACTAAACCCAAAGACCCCAGCTTTTGGGGCAAAAACTCACTATTTGACAAAAACTGGTGGGAAAACTGGAAAACTGTATGGAAAAAATCAGGTCTCAATCAACATCTCACAACCTATATCAAGATAAATTCAAAATGGATAATGAATATATTATTGTCCTGGGTCATTGCATTGCTGCTAGTACAGAAGTCCATTACATTAGATTTTACCACAGTGTATTAGTCTCTGTGTACAATGTTCTTCTGGCTCTGCTCCTTTCACTCTGCTTCAATTCCTGGAGGTCTTTCCAATTTACATGGATTCCTCCAGTTTGTTATTCCTGTCAAAAACTGTGGAAAAGAAGTAATGTAAGACCAAGAGAGATAGAAATCATTACAAAATGTAAGATGAATGGTTTTAATTACATCAAATTAAAAAGATTTTGTACAAACAAAATCAATGCTACCGGAATAAGAAGGAAAGCAACAAACTGGGGAAAAATCTTTTTAACAAAACTGTCTGATGAAGGTTTAATACTAAGTTGAATTTACATAAAACCAAGCCATTCCCCAATCAACAAGTGGTTAAAGGATATGAATAGGCAGTTCTCAGACGAAGAAATCAAAACTATCAAAAAGCACATGAAAAAGTGTTCTAAATCCCTCTGATTAGAGAAATTCAAATTAAAACAACTCTGAGGTACCGCTTTACACATAGCAGATTGGCCTTTATGGCAGCAAAGGAAAATTGATAAATGTTGGAGGGGATGTGGAAAAATTGGGACACTAATAAACTGCTGGTAGAGTTGTGAATTGGTCCAACCCTTTGGGAGGACAAAGTGAAATTATGCAAAAAGGGTTTTGAAAGATTGTCTGCCCTTTGATCCAGTCATATCAATGCTGGGTTTATACCACAAAGAGATAATAATGAAAATACTTATACAAAAATATTCACAACCTTGCTCTTTGTGGTGGCAAAAAATTGGAAAATGACACTGTGTCCATTGATTGAAGAATGATTAAACAAATTATGGTATCTGATGGTGATGGAATACTATTGTGCTGAAAGGAAGATTAAACTGTAGAAATTCCATGTAAACTGGAAAGAAATCCAAGAATTGATATAGACCAAAAGGAGCAGAACCAGGAGAACATTGTACACAGAGTTTGTTTTTTTTGTTTTTTGTTTTTTTTTTTTAATAGGCTTTTTTACTAGTGGCAATGTAATGACCCAGGACAATCCAGAGGAACTTAGGAGAAAGAACACAATGAATACCTAGAGAAAGAACTGTGGGAATAGAATGCAAAAGGAAAACAATAATTGATCATGTGGTTCAATGGGGCTATGACTGGGGGTATGGCATTAAAGATCACTGTACTGCAAATATGAATAATATGAAAATAGGTTTTGAACAATGATCCATGTATATCCCAGCGGAACTGCTTCTCTGCTCTGAGAGGTAGGAGGGAAGAGTGGTGGGAAAAATCATGAGTCATGTAACCATGGAAAAAGATTTTAATTAAATAAATAATTAAAAAAAAAGAAAACTCTTACCATCCTTTTGCAGTTGGGGAAGTCTGAGGAATAGGGAGATGGCCTCAAAACAAACCCTGGAATAGATTGTTCTGCTTTGGCCACCAAGGTGGTCTTGGCCTCCTTAAATGGTTTCCAGAATTAGTGGCAGGAACCAGATAGGATTGGGGGAAAATATCTTCATAGAAGGTTATGGGCAAAAGTAATATTTACATTCAAGAGACTTTCATAAAGCTAGTGTTTTATAGCACATAAGAACTTTCCCATAACATTTTATCAAGAAGATTTCAGCTATACTACCTAGAATTCTTGAACTAGAAAGAGCCCTAGGAATCATTCAGTCAAGTCCTTCATTTTAACAAATGAGAAAACTTAAGCAGTAAGAAAAAAATGACTTGCCCAAAATCAAATAGCCAGTGTCAGAACTAGATCTACAATCCTGGCTTGTCAAGGTTCAGCAATAATTCAGAATAAAATATATAGAATTAATAGCAAAAATTTGACATCAAAATCTTCAATAGTTTACATAATTCAAATTATTATTGATACAGAGAAAAAAATATTCACTGAAGTGATGTGAAAAATTCTAGTCCTTCAAAGAGAAATAAAATTGTCTGTATATATAAATTTTCATAAATCTCCATATTTATAGGCATTTACATATTAAAATATTAATATATATGCCTACGTATCAATATTTGTCTGTGCTTCTCTATATCTATGTCTATATCCATTTCTATGCTTATAACAATGCCCATCAATACCTGTATCTATGTATATATTTATATCTTTTTCTAGCTCTATTTTTATATAAATATCTGTTTGTATCTATTAGTCTATATGATATAATTCTATGTATATTTATATTTATATCTATACTGCAATAATTTCTCAGCTCTATTAATGATAGAGTCTTCATTATCAATAACAGTGAAAAAGACTCAAAAAAGACACAGCTAGTATTTTAATTGTGAGATCAAAGATCTGGCAATTAGAAAAACCATCCATTTGACTTTGTAAACAAAGAAAATCTGATATGGATGAGAGAATAAATACAGTAGGATTTTGTAACTGAGTTACTGTTCTGCCAAATCCACACACAGGCCTTACTAAAAAAGGTTTCGAGTAGAAAATGTATCCCTTTTTTGCCATCTTAACCTCAGACACAATTATTTTAAATGAAAGAAATATATACTTAGCAAACAAGGAAGATCGATTGCTAATTGTTCGCCAAGTATTCAGTTGCCAGTTAGAGTAGCCACTTCTGTAAACTCTGTCAAACACGCCGACCCAAACGCTTCTCTAGCGATTTTCAACATCTGGCTTAAAAGCTTCCCTGTAATTATTTTCATTTTGAATAAGCAAGACTCAGTAAACCCTGCATCTGTGGTGGTGATGCACAAAACATATACGTTTGGAGGAATTCATTAGATGGTGCTGAAGCAAACAGACCGAGACTCTAAGCCCTTTAGCTGCTGTTCCCTTTAGTTGATTAGCCAGCAGGCCAGTCTTTTTTTTTAATGTCTTCAAAAGAATACCCTCTGAAAATTTTGTTTTACCATTTTTTACTACCTGGAATTTTGCCAGAGCATTTAACATATGGAAATTAAAGGAATTAAAGTCACAAAGATGTAATTTGCATGGATGTCCTAGTATTCTGTATTATTCAAAGAAGAAAATGAATATCAATGTTATCTGAAATTTGAGTTAATCATTAGTGTTAATACAGAGCAATGATTTTGATTATCATCTCAGAATCTTGAGAAAAAAATGTGTATTTTTTTTTCTAAACCATTTCCAAATTTAAACAGGGATAGTGTTTTGAAATACACCCTGGATAACTAGAAAACAGTGTTCATCCCATTTTATGGCTGGGTATATTCAGGCACAGAGTAGCAATATGAAGAAAAACAATCTCCTCATTGGATCTATAACTTGATTTACAAATTACCATGCCCTATGTATGAGTCAGAATGTCTCAGAGAAATAGAAATTGCAAATCTTTTTTATTTGCCTCACCCCATAAAGTCCTTAGGACACCAATTCTCAGACCTGTTTTGAATGCATATATATATATATATATATATATATA
>NC_058131.1:516099341-516149341 GCF_016433145.1 Gracilinanus agilis
ATATATATATATATATATATATATATGTGTGTGTATGTATGTATGTTTTATTTTCAAAGCTCAGTTTTTGGAGGAAAGATATTTCTCACAACCTGTTTTAGGGAAACGAGAGCAGACTAGGTTGGATGATGTATGTTTATTAGCTTCAAAACCACATCTGTGTGCTCAGATTGGATGAAAGGTCATAAACACAATGAATGTTGCTAGGAAACCGTGCCTTTTAGTCAATTTGGTTGTGAAGATGAAAGGGTTTTCTTTTTTCTTTTTTTTCTTTTTTCTTTTGTACAAAGATAGGCTATTTGGATAGTACAATGAATAATCATTTTATTTTGATCTTTAGATTTATCATTTTAAAATAATACTTTTCATTAGCAGTCTCCCCCCCCCTCCCAATTTTACTATATACTTTCTTTTCAAATGTTTGAAATTAGGGAAACGAATACTGTTTTCTTTGAAAAGAAAGGTTTGTTATAATTTCATTCTCAGGAAATAATTCTATTAGGGAATTTTAGGGGTGTCTAGTCTTTCAAGCAAGGCATGTGAGTCACCAAAGACTAATATACAAATAATAAATGTCAAGGAACAAGTAGCTAAGTCCCTTGAAATATCCATTAAAAGGCTCTTTGAGAACATAAGTGCTATAAACAACCTTGGCACATCTTTGTATATTTTAAGAACTACAGGACTGTGCTCTTTGCAACTTTTCATAAAGATTAACTGAAAAGAAAACAGACACATGTTTAACTGGTCCTCTGGGATTAGAAGATGTTTTGACAAAACTGAATAGCCTACTTGAGAAAGACTATATCTAACCATTTAAACATCTAATTAGAAGCTTATGTTAGACATGGGCATGCCTCGTGATATTGACCCAAATTCTCATTTCAATTTGGTGGTTTCTTATTGAGTTTATAAGACCATAGATTTAAAGCATGAGGCTTTATAAATAAATCATCTTGTCTAATCCTCTTATTTTATGGAAAGAGAAACTGAGGTTCAAAGTGAGGATCAAAAACTAACAGACAAGAAGTATCTTAGCTGGGAATTGAACGCAATCCCTACAATGCTGAATCTAGTACTCTTTTCATTACCATATAATGCCATATGAGGACTTAAATATTACTTGGTGGTGAAGAGTATAATAAATCAAGCAGCCTGAAATTATGCAAAAATGAGATTCACTTGAAAGGAGCAATGTGCAGTGGATTTATATTTCAGTGTTTTAAATTTAGGAATGGTGTTTTTTAGACTTTTCTTTTTCACCATCTGGGCCACTTCAGTCTTCTTCATTGACAGCTGAATAGCAGCCATAAGATGTGTGCCTATATTGTATCTTAATGACTTAAGATTCTACATAATATACTATAATATTAATGGATGATGAGCTGTAATGGATGATAATCTTTCTGATCAGGTTTTGGACAAAACATCCTGATGAATTCTTTAGCAGTCTGACATCATAAATAAGGATCAATAATACCAGTATGACTACTTTTCTATTTGCAGGGGAGTTAGTTTCTTCATTTTAACTGTATTTTAAAAACTCCATTAGTTCATTATTATGGGCATATCCTCAATTGACACAAATTATGACTTAACATTCCTGAGTTGTTGTGATTTAAAAAAATATGTTTGATGACATATTCAAATGAAATGCATCTCTGAATTTCCTTTGAAGTTTGCAACATTGTGATATTGGAGATAGCCCTGGATGATTTGGAGTCAGGAAGACCTGAATTCAAATACTGACTTAGTTACCAGTTATGTGACCCTGAACATGTAATTTCACCTCTGCCTACCTAAGTTTCCTCACCTGGAATATGGGGATAATAATAATAGCACTTACCTCCCAGAGTTGTTGTGAAGACCAAATTATATATTATTTGTTAAGTGCTTTGTAAAGAGGTAGGGATGAAGAAGGAATAGCCCTTTCAGAGCTCTTACTATATTTTAAAACAGTAACTGTCAAAACCATCTGGTATTGGTAGAAAAAACACTGGGAAAGACTAGACAAGGAAGAATCAGGAAAAAATGGAACTCAAAACCCATTGTTTATCAAACCAGAAAACTTAACTTACTCAAGAAAGGAATCTTACCTGATTTTTAAAAATGACAGGAATATTAGAAAATAGTCTAAAAGAAATAAGGTGACAAACAATACATTCTAAAGGGATGGATGACTTTAATATAATAGTTAATGGTATTTTTCTAAACCTAGAAGAGAAGTAGCTCATATATTTCTTATCGATATGGATAGGAAATACATTCCTAATCAAATAAGAATTAGACAGAAGCAATTTCAGAGATAGACAACTTTGACTGCATGCACCTGAAAGTTTCTGCACAAACCAAGTTAATGCACATAGGCTAAGAGGAGAAGCCCTTAGTTGGAAAAACTCTTTGTTTTAAATTTCTCTAAGTTGGGTTTGGTATCTATATTATATAGGGGCAGCTAGATAGTGAAAGGGATAGAGCACTAGTCTTAGGATCAGGAAGATTCATCTTCATGAGTTCAAATCAAGCTTTGGATACATACTAGCTTTTTGAATGTGGGTAAGTCCCCTAACCTTGTTTGCCTTGGTTTCCTCATCTGTCTAATGAACTAAAGAAGGAAATAGCAAAGTACTCCAGAATTTTGTCAAGAAAACCTCAACTGAGGTCACAATCAGACACAACTGAACATGACTGAGAAATATCCAAAATAAATGAATATAAAACAGATATTTATGATTAAAAGTCTTTCCTTAATTTATAAGCTGCTAAAGGATATGTTAAGGTTTTCTTGGTGGTAAAAAAACTTGAAAAACGAGAGTATGCCCTTCACAGTTGGGGAATGGCTGAACAAATTGTGGTATATTCTGGTGATGGAATACTACTGTGCTCAAAGGAATAATAAACTGTAGGAATTCCATGTGAACTGGAAAGACCTCCAGGAATTGATGCAGAGTGAAAGGAGCAGAGCCAGAGGAACATTGTACACAAAGACTGATACACTGTGGTATAAATCAGATGTAATGGATTTCTGTACTAGCAGCAATGCAATGACCCAGAACAATTCTGAGGGACTTATGGAAAAGAACGCTACCCACATTCAGAGGAAGAGCTACAGGAGTGGAAACAGAAGAAAAACAACTGCTTGAATACATGGGTTGATGCGGACATGATTGGGGATGTAGACTCGAAAAGACCACACCAATGCAACTATCAATAATATGGAAATAAGTCTTGATTGATAACACATGTTAAAACTAGTGGAAATGTGCATTGGCTATGGGAAGGGGGTGAAGAGGGGGCGAAGCAGAAAGTAAAACATGAATCAAGTAACCATGGAAAATTTTTCCAAAAAAATAAAATATTTAAACATAAAAAAAGAGTTTTCAGAAGCTCAATTTATTAGCAACTCTGTGAAAGAAGGTTCCAAGACACTAATAATATGAGAAATTCAAATCAAAACAACCCCGAGGTTTCACCTCATTTCCTATCAACTACTAAAAATGACAAAACATGAGAACAGTCAGAGTTGAAGGATTTGTGCTATTATGAACACACTTATACACTGATTGGTGAAGCTGTAAATCAATACAACCATTTTGGAAAGCAATTTGGAATGTTGCAAATAAAGTGAATTCTGTTTGACCTAGTGGATCCTACTACTAGGTTTATACATAAAGGAAGCCATTAATAAGGACGAAGGCCCATATGTATACCAAAATACTTAATGGCAGCAATTTTTGTGATAGCAAAGTATTTAAAGCAAAATGGGTACCTTTTGGGTTGGGGAAAGACTTAACAACTCATGCTACATGAATGCAATGGATTATGAATGCACTATTGGAAATGATGAATATGATGACTATAGAGCAATTTGAAAAGATCTACATTAACTGATACAGAATGAAGTAAACAAATAGAATGATATTCATAATTACTCTAACAATATAAACAGAAAGAACCAAAAAAGTGAATTTTCAAAATCATAAAGAATGAGCATGGCTAGGAAAAGAGCTTTTAGAAGAGTCTCTCCTTTGCTAAAGATTACACATATTTTCAGTCTTTTTTTAATGTTTTGATCAATTTGCTTATTTTAATCTTTTTCTTATTTTGTTCCTTTTTCTTATCAGAAAAGTACGACTTGTTATATAGTATGATTCTATAGGAAAAGAAAGGGAGATACTGGGTGAAATCATGGTAATATTTCTTTTAAATCAACAAGTAAAAAGATTGTTCTGAAAATGAATTTTTTTGGCCCAAAGCACCCTGTTGCGTTCATTCAACCAGCAAGGATATGTGAGAGTCAAAAAATTTTCTTTGAAATTAGTGAAATAGTCTGACTTTTAAGTCTATATATCAATTCCTTTTGATAATAGACAGAAATTTCTTTCAACCTTCTTTCTTTTCTTAACTTTCCAGTATATTTAAAGCCTCCTTGTTCACTTGAGAAACACAAAAGTCATCTTGAAATAGTAGCCTTTTCTTTTTTTCCTTCTTTTCTTTAGAATATTTTTCCATGGTTACATGATTCATGATCCTCCCCTCCCTCTTCCCCTTTTCTTTCTTATCCCCTCCCAAAGCCAACAAGCAATTCCACTGGGTTATACATGTATCATTGTTCAAAACCTATTGCCATGCTATTCATAGTTGCAATAGAGTGGTCCTTTAAAATCAAAACCCTAATCACATCCCTATCACACTATGTGATTGAGCATATGTTTTTCTTCTGCATTTCTGCTCCCACAGTTCTTTCTCTGAATGGGATAGCATTCTTTCTCCTAAGATCCTCTGGATTGTCCTGAATCATTGCATTACTGCTGGTAGAAAAGTCTATTACATTTGATTGTGCCTTAATGAGTCAGTCTCTGTGTACAATGTTCTCCTGGTTCTACTTCTTTCACTTTCATCAATTCCTGGAGGTTGTTCCAGTTCACATGGAATTCCTCTATTTCTTAATTCCTTTTAGCAAAAATAATGTTCCATCACTATCAGATACCACAATTTATTCAGCCATTCCCCAATCGATGGACACAGCCTCATTTTCTAATTTCTTGCTACCACAAAGAGGGAAACTGTAAATATTTTTGTACAAATCTTTATACTTACTATCTCTTTAGGGTACAAACCCAGCAGTGGTACAGCTGGATCAAAGGGCAGCCATACTTTTAAAGCCCTTTGCACATTCCAAATTGCCCTCCAGAATGGTTAGATCAGTTTACAACTCCACCAGCAGTGTATTAGTGTCCCAATTTTGCCACATCCCCTCCAACATTTATCTTTCCTTTGCTGCCATATTGGCCAGACTACTAGGTGTAACCTTTTCTTAACTTTGCATTCCTCCAGCCTTTCTTGGAGGGAAGGGGCTGCAGGTTAGTTGTTTTCCTTTTGCTTCTCCTTTAAAAAAATGGTGGGGGGAAGCATAGAATAAAAGTTTTGCAATTCACTTTTCCATCAAAATAACTCTAACTACTGAGAAATTCCATCTGTCTAAACCACTTATTTATATATAAAAAAACTTATTTGTTTTCTTATCTCTTTGAAAGTAGTTTTTGTTTTCATGATTTATCAAGAGAGACCAATTTGTCCATTGATCAAAATACATTCCTCTGACATAAAAGGCTAACTATTAGCTCTTCAGCCTGGTTCTGACCTAGCTAAGGGTGACTTAAAACTACCATTTAATCCATAAGATAATCAATTTGGAATTAGAAGGAACTTTAGAGGTCATTTAGTCTAGTACCCTTATTTTATAGATTAGGGAACTGAGGTTCAGAAAAGTTAAATGACTTCCAGAAATCACACAGGTGATGATGGTGACAATAACATTGTACACAGAGACCAATACACTGTGGTAAAATAGAATGTAATGGACTTCTGTACTAGTAGCAATGCAACGACCTGGGACAATTCTGAGGAATTTATGGGAAAAAACGCTACCCACATTCAGAGGAAGAACTACAGGAGTGGAAACAGAAGAAAAACAACTTCTTGAACACATGGGTTGAGACAGACATGATTGGGGATGTAGACTTGAAAATTACCACACCAATGCAACTATCAACAATTTAGAAATAGGTCTTGATCAATGACACATGTTAAAACCAATGGAAATACGCATCAGCTATGGGGGGGAGGGGGAAGTCATTAGGTGAAGGGGAAAGTAAGAGCATGAATTATGTAACCATGTTAACTTTCCAAAAAAATAGTATTTGAATTAAGGGGGATCTTCCTGGTTAAGATGGCAGCAGAGTAAAAAGCAGCTGCTTAACTTCTCCTAACCAAAACATACAGGACTCCTCAAGAAGACATAAAAACAAATCCAGAGGAACAAAGGGACCCCACAACAGGGCGCAACATTGGAGGTATGTGGAATCGGGTCATTTCCATGCTATTAAAGGGTGAAACAGCTCTTACTAAAACACAAGCTGAGCAACCCCCTCCACCACCCCACACCACCTACAGTGCCAAAGCCAGTACACAAGAGTTAGAGCAAGTTTGGGGCATGGATTAAGTCCTTGGCAGCTACTGGGGTAACCAGGGCCTGCTCCTGAGAACAGCAAGACTTAAGACCCCAAGAGGCTAAAGAACGAGCACGGACTTTGAGCACAGACCCTAAGAGCAAGCAAGAGTGAGGGAGTGGTCACAAGCCCAGACATGAATCCTGAGTGCAGGTAAGGACTCGGATCTTGAGTGCAGGCATGGACCTTAAATGGGGACCCAGTGCAAAAGGGGTTCACAACTGTGGAAGCAACGCCCTGAGACTATTAAAGGAGCCTCGGGCAGAGGAACAACTAAGGGGACCACCAGGAGGCTTGACCCTGAGAACAAATGAAACCTCAGGAGCATAAAGAGCACAGACAGACCCTGAGTGTGAGGATAAACTTGAGAGGGTGCAGGGCTAACAATGGCAAGCCAAAGACAAGAACCCCAAAAGAGAAAGATCATCAAGAAGAACTC
This sequence comes from Gracilinanus agilis, assembly GCF_016433145.1. Lineage (NCBI taxonomy): Eukaryota > Metazoa > Chordata > Mammalia > Didelphimorphia > Didelphidae > Gracilinanus > Gracilinanus agilis. Next base: position 516,106,290 of record NC_058131.1, read on the forward strand.
TGTTAACACTGGACAACTTTTACATAGATAAAATACAGACGAAGAGCAAACAGCAGAGGAGAACAAATAAGTAATCATATCCAAACCTTCCCAAAATAATGAAAACTGGCCACAAGCTATTCGAAGAGTTCAAATCTGAGATGATGAGGAAGATGGAAGGGATTTGGCGAGAGAAGTGGGAAATAGCTCAAAAGAAAATTAAGAGGTTAGAAGACAGAAACATCCAATTGGAGAAAGATGCCCCAAAATCAAAAGAAATGGTGAGCAAATTGGAAACCAAAATCTGGCAAGAAAATAACAGTTTAAAAGGCAGAATTTCACAATTGGAAAGTGAAGTAAGTAAATTGAAGACCAGAAATGACCAAATTAAAAAAGAAAACCAAAAGATTATAGCCAAAAACCAGTCCCTAAAGTCTAGAATTGAGCAATTAGAAACTAATGATCTCTCAAGACAGCAAGAACAAATAAAACAAAGTCAAAAGACTGATAAAATAGAAGGAAACATGAAATATCTCAATGAGAAAGTGACAGACCAAGAAAACCAGTCTAGAACAGACAATCTGAGAATCATTGGTATTCCTGAAAAAGCAGAAATTAATAGAAATTTGGACTCCATACTAAAAGAAATAATTCAGCAAAATTGCCCTGAAGTTCTACAACAAGAGGGCAATATAGACATTGAAAGGATCCATAGATCACCCTCTACACTAGACCCAGAAAAGAAAACCCCAAGGAATATTATAGCCAAATTCAAGAGCTTCCAAGTAAAAGAAAAAATTTTACAAGAAGCCAGAAAGGGATAATTCAGATATCAAGGAGCACCAATCAGGATAACACAGGATCTGGCAGCATCCACACTAAAAGACCTCAAGGCATGGAATATGATATTCAGAAAGGCAAGAGAACTGGGTCTACAACCAAGGATCACCTACCCATCAAAACTAACCATATACTTCCAAGGGAAAGTTTGGGCATTCAACAAGATAGAAGATTTCCAAGTATTTGCACAGAAAAGACCAGGACTAAATGGAAAGTTCGATATCCAACCACAAAAATCAAGAGAAACATAAAAAGGTAAATAAGAAACAGAGGAGAAAGAAAAAAAAACTCGTATTTTTTAAATTTGCCTCTATAATGCTTCAGTATGATCTAATTTTTGGTATTCCTATGTGGAGAAATGTTATGTATAATTCTCTGTAAGGAATTCTATTCACTATTATGGTATTTACTATTATAGTAATTAGAAGAATTATTCATAGGGAGAGGTTGGAATACTAAATGGTCTAAGATGATACGGGGGAAGGAAAGAGGGAGGTGAATAGTAGAGGACACCAAGAGAAATTTGAATGAATAAGAAAAACAGGATATTTTATTACACACAAAGAGGGCGTGGGAAGGGGAAGGGATGAATACTATTATAAGAAGGAGAGGAAGAGAGCATTAAGAGGTAATTGTTAAACCTTACTCTCAGTGTAATTAACCCTGAGAGGGAAGAGTAGCTGTATCTATTGGGATATAAAATTCTATCCAACCGTACTGAGAAAATTAGAAGGGAAAAACCAAGGGGAGCAGGGAAGTGGGGAGGTCAAAAAAGGGAGGGAAGAAGAAGGGGAAGGGAATTCATTAGGCCTTTAAAAATAAAAAAGGGGAATCATAAGGGAGGGGTTAGAAAGAGTAGTAAATAAAGGGAGGGGACTAGGGTTACTGGCATAAAGCAAACCACTGGTTTAAAAGGAAATAGTGTAAGAAGGAGTAGAACTAGAAGAGGATACTGAAATATCAGTGAATACACAACTGATAATTATAACTCTGAATGTGAATGGGATGAACTCGCCCATAAAAAGGAAGCAGATAGAAGAGTGAATTAGAAACCAAAATCCTACCATATGTTGTCTACAAGAAACACATATGAGGCAGGTGGACATACACAGGTTTAAGGTCAAGGGCTTGAGCAAAATCTTTTGGGCATCAAATGAGAAAAAGAAGGCAGGAGTGGCTATTATGAATTCTGACAAAGCCAAAGTAAAAATAGATATGATTAAAAAAGACAGGGAAGGTCATTATATCCTGATTAAAGGCAGTATAGACAATGAGGATATAACAGTGATCAATATGTATGCAACAAATGGCATAGCAACCAGATTCATAAAGGAGAAACTGGCAAATCTCAAGAAGGAAATAGATAGTAAAACCATACTAGTGGGAGATCTAAATATCCCTCTTTCAGATCTAGATAAATCAAACCAAAAAATAAATAAGAAAGAGATAAGAGAGATGAATGAAGTCCTAGAAAAATTAGATTTCATAGATATGTGGAGAAAAATAAATAGGGACAAAAAGTAATATACCTTCTTTTCAGCTGCACATAGTACATTCACAAAGACTGACCATGTAATAGGGCATAGAAACATTGCAAACAGATGCAAAAGAGCAGAAATAATAAATGTAATCTTCTCAGACCATAATGCAATAAAAATAATAATTAGTAAGGGCACCTGGACAGGCAAATCAAAAACTAATTGGAAATTAAATAATATGATTCTCCAAAACCAGCTAGTCAAAGAAGAAATCATAGAAACCATCAACAATTTCATTGAAGAGAATAACAATGATGAGCCATCCTACCAAACTCTGTGGGATGCGGCCAAGGCAGTACTCAGGGGAAAATTTATATCCTTGAGTGCATATATTAACAAATTAGGGAGGGCAGAGATTAATGAACTGGGGATGCAACTTAAAAAATTAGAGAGAAAATTAAAAATCTCCAGATGAAATCTAAATTTGAAACACTAAAAATCAAAGGAGAAATTAATAAAATCGAAAGTAAAAGAACTATTGAATTAATAAATAAGACTAGAAGCTTGTATTTTGAAAAAACAGATAAAATAGACAAAGTACTGGTCAATCTAATAAAAAAAGGAAAGAAGCAAACCAAATTGACGGTATCAAAGATGAAAAGGGAGACCTCACCTGTAATGAAGGGAAAATTAAGGCAATCATTAAAATCTATTTTGCCCAATTATATGGCAATAAATATAGCAATCTAGGAGATATGGATGAATATTTACAAAAATACAAATTGCCTACATTAACAGCAGAAGAAATAGAATACCTAAATAATCCCATATCAGAAAAAGAAATTGAACAAGCCATCAAAGAACTCCCTAAGAAAAAATCGCCAGGACCTGATGGATTCACAAGTGAATTCTATCAGACATTCAATGAGCAACTAATCCCAATACTACACAAATTATTTGATATAATAAGCTAAGAAGGAGTTTTACCAAATTCCTTTCATGACACAAATATGGCACCGATTCCAAAGCCAGGTAGATCAAAAACAGAGAAAGAAAACTACTGACCAATCTCCCTAATGAACATAGATGTAAAAATTTAAAATAGAATATTAGCAAAGAGACTCCAGCAAATGATCAAGAGGATCATCCACCATGATCAGGTGGGATTTATACCAGGAATGCAAGGATGGTTCAACATTAGGAAAACTATCCACATAATTGACCATATCAACAATCTAACAAACAAAAATCACATGATTATCTCAATAGATGCTGAAAAAGCATTTGACAAAATACAGCATCCATTCCTATTGAAAACACTGAAAAGTATAGGAATAGAAGGACCTTTCCTAAAAATAATAAACAGTATATACCTAAAACCATCAACAAGCATCATATGCAATGGGGATAAATTAGAAGCCTTCCCAATAAGATCAGGAGTGAAACAAGGATGCCCATTATCTCCTCTATTATTTAACATTGTACTAGAGACATTAGCAGTAGCAATTAGAGAAGATAAAGAAATTGAAGGTATCAAAAGAGGAAAGGAGGAAACTAAGCTATCACTCTGCAGATAATATAATGGTCTACTTAAAAAATCCTAGAGAATCAACTAAGAAGCTTGTAGAAATAACCAACAACTTTAGCAAAGTTGCAGGATACAAAATAAATGCACATAAATCATCAGCATTTCTCTATATTTCCAACACATTAGAGCAGCAAGAGGTAGAAAGAGAAACACCATTTAAAATCACCTTAGACAATATAAAATACTTAAGAATCTATCTACCAAAACAAACACAGGAATTATACGAAAACAACTACAAGACACTTTCCAAACAATTAAAACTAGATCTAAACAATTGGAAAAATATTGATTGCTCATGGGTAGGACGAGCTAACATAATAAAAATGACCATTCTACCCAAATTAATTTACCTATTTAGTGCCATACCTATCAAAATACCAAAAAACTTTTTACTGAATTAGGAAAAACTATAACAAATTTCATTTGGAATAACAAAATATCAAGAATATCAAGGGAAATAATGAAAAAAATGTAAAGGAAGGGGGCCTAGCAGTGCCAGATATTAAACTACACTATAAAGCAGCAGTCATCAAAACAATATGGTACTGGCTAAGAGACAGAGAGGATGATCAGTGGAATAGACTTGGGGTAAGTGATGTCAGCAAGACATTATATGATAAACCCAAAGAGTCCAGTTTTTGGGACAAAAATCCACTATTTGACAAAAACTGTTGGGAAATTTGGAAAACAATATGGGAGAGATTAGGTTTAGATCAACATCTCACACACTATACCAAGATAAATTCAGAATGGGTGAATGACTTGAATATAAAGAGGGAAACTATAAATAAGTTAAGTGAACATAGAGTAGTTTACCTGTCAGATCTCTGGGAAAGGAAAGATTTTAAAACCAAGCAAGAGTTAGAGAAAATTACAAAATGTAAAATAAATTATTTTGATTACATCAAACTAAAAAGCTTTTGTACAAACAAAAACAATGTAGCCAAAATCAGAAGGGAAATAACAAATTGGGAAAAAATCTTTATAACAAAAAAATCTGACAGTGGTCTAATTACTCAAATATACAGGGAGTTAAACCCACTGTATAAAAAATCAAGCCATTCCCCAATTGAAAAATGGGCAAGAGACATGAATAGGCAATTTTCAGATGAAGAAATCAAAAGTATCAATAAGCACATGAGAAAGTGTTCTAAATTTCTAATAATAAGAGAAATGCAAATCAAAACAACTCTGAGATATCACCGCACACCTAGCAGATTGGCTAAAATGAAAGAAGGGGAGAGTAATGAATGTTGGAGGGGATGTGGCACAATTGGGACATTGATGCATTGCTGGTGGAGTTGTGAACTGATCCAACCATTCTAGCTGGCAATTTGGAACTATGCTCAAAGGGCTATAAAAGAATGCCTGCCCTTTGATCCAGCCATACCATTGCTGGGTTTGTACCCCAAAGAGATCATAGATAAACAGACTTGCATGGAAATATTTATAGCCTCGCTTTTTGTAGTGGCAAAATAACTGGAAAATGAGGGTATGCCCTTCAATTGGGAATTGGTTGAACAAATTGTGGTATATGCTGGTGACGGAATACTATTGTGCTCAAAGGAATAATAAACTGGAGGAATTCCATGTGAACTGGAAAGACCTCCAGGAATTGATGCAGAGTGAAAGGAGTAGAGCCAGGAGAACATTGTACACAGAGACCAATACACTGTGGTAAAATAGAATGTAATAGACTTCTGTACTAGCAGCAATGCAATGACCCAGGACAATTCTGAGGGACTTATGAAAAGAAGGCTACCCACATTCAGAGGAAGAACTACAGGAGTGGAAACAGAAGAAAAACAACTACTTGAACACATGGTTGAGGCAGACATTATTGGGGATGTAGACTAGAAACTACCACACCAATGCATCTATCAGCAATTTGGAAATAGGTCTTGATCAATGACACATGTTAAAACCAGTGGAAATACACATCTGCAATGGGGGGATGGGGAAGTCCCGGGGGTGAAGGGGAAAATAAGAGCATGAATTATGTAACCATGTTAACTTTTCAAAAAATAAATATTAATAAATGCTTTAAAATAATATTAATAAATGTTAAAAATAAAAATAACCCAAATAATAACACTGAAAATGATGATAATATTAATATGACACTTTAAAGTTTGCAAAATGCTTTATAAATATGATTTCATTATATCCTCGAAACAGCCCTGGAAGAAAGGTTCCATTATAATATCCCCAAGTGACAGACAAGAAAAATGAGGAAGACAGAGAGAGTAAGTAAATTGCCAGAGATCACACAGCTAGTTAGTTTCTGAGATTGGATTTTAATTCAGATCTTCGTGATTTCATATCTATAACTCTATTATGTCACCTAGATTCCTCTGGGATCTGAACTTAGGCCTCCTGAATTCCAATTCAGCATTCTTTCCACCATACTATACTGCCTCTCATAAGTTCTGAATTGGTTTCAGTAGTACATTAAGCTTTTACCCACAATGGACTATTGAAGCAATTGTAATAACTGAAAATATTGAACCAGATTAGAGGTATGCTGGAGCCAACTCCCACTGATTCACAAAAAATACAAATGAAGCTCTCTTTGAAACATAGTTGTTCCAAGGGACTAAGGTTCATAGCATTGATGTAATTTCCTATTGACATAAGGCATAAAATAACAAAGTAAAAGTAATGAAGGTTCATGAAAACTGGTGGACATCTCATTGCTATACATGTCAACACATCCTTCCTTTGAGGTAGTGAATCAAGATATTGTGTGACATGTGGAGGCATAGGAAACTGCATTTAACTGAATTAATACTTATTGAATATTCTTTATAAGCAAATCTGGAGTAAAATTCCTTTTGTTAAATATGACATGGTCTTTGAATAACTCGTTTCATTACATCTTTAGACTAAACCATTGTACTGGTCTGTGTAATGTCTGACACAGAATATACACTATTTCTTATTTTAAATTACTATATTTTTGGTTCAGATGTTGTTCAGACATGTCTGACTCTTCATGTCTGTGCAACCTAGCTGACCTTTTTGCTCATATCTATACTCATACTTTTCAGCATACAAAAATTACTGACACATCTTAAGAAGACAACAGCGATTTCATAAGATCTTTTAAAAATCAACTTTTATAAAAAATAATTATCCTTTCTATTTGAAAAAGAGAAAACATTATAATGAGAAGAAAATGTTCAAAATGAATATAGATTTTGGAGTATCTTTTTCTTTTTAAATTAATTATAGAAAACCAAATATCTATGGAGAGGAATCATATGCCTCCTCCTTCTTCATTACTATTACTAGTGTGTCTCTTCTTTAAATTAAATATCCTTTATTCCTTTGATCAGTACCAATAAGATATGGCTTCAGTTCCTCTCAAAATCCTAGTTGATTGTATGTGAATATAGTTTAAAAATTGACAGGTGCCTTCCTTAGGAAACTCCAGTTTAAAATTCTTTATACATGAGGAAATGAAAGTCTATTGAAGTTAAATAACTTGCAATAGGTCATAAAAAGTAAATGGAATAGCCAGAATTTGAACCTAGGACATCAGACACCTTAGAATATTATTTCAGATATATTTTCTGCCCCAGTTGTAAAAGATATGTGATTTGTTTTTCTTCACTTTTTCTGTTTGATTTCAAATATTAAGGTTGTGTAACATCTTTCCATTTCACCAGTTTATTAGCGTCATTTCTGAAAAGACAGTGACCCACACTGGATATAAAACCCAAGAACTGGTCTGCTTGATTTCTAAAACCAAATTGTGGGACTGAGTTTTCAGGCTAATTTACTTGTTTGAGTGAAGAGGGTTAGTCACATCTATTCCCTTAATAACTCCTGTTATACTACACCATGCTATACTCATCTCACCCCCAAAATGGTGACAAATAATCTAACTTTTACAGCACATATTGATCTCTCAGCATCTATTGATTCGATAGTCAAGAGCTCTCTGTGGACAAAATAGATCCCAGGCTGCTATTAATACTTGTTCACAGCCCGAATTGTTCCATCTGTGTTAGAATCAAAGGGAGCAAGATGACACTTTGAACAAGGCTATATCCTAGCCACTGTCTTTTAGACTTTTATATAGTAATATGATAAAAATTCATTTGATTCAATTTTAAAAGATTTATAATAACAAACTTTATTGATCAATGTGTCTTTTTATCATTGATATTTCCCAATGTATCCTTTCCTTCTCATACTTTTTAAGGCAGAAGCTAAACAACCACTCGTTGGATATATGACAGCAGGGATTCTTTTTGTTTAAGAGTTTTACCTAACAGCTTCTCAGATCCATTTCATTTCTCTAATTCTGTGATTCTATGATTCTCACAGATCCATATAACAAAAAAAATTTAAGGAAAAAGTAAAGATAATAATAATTAAGGAAAACTAACACATTTTAAAAGTTGGACTTTATCTGTAGTGTTCTCTATGCATAGCCCTCCAATTTTTTAAGGAAGGGGGAAGGTGTCTTCCCTAGTCATTTACTTGAGGCCAACATTGATATTTTTATTTGGTAGAATTTAATTTCAGTTATTTTGTCTTTGTTCTGTCTATTGATATTGTTGTAGTCATTGTGTATATTCTTCTTGCTTCTGTTTAACTAAGTTCATGTCTCTTCATGCTTCATTGAGTTCATTCTATTCATCTTTTTTTGTATCACATCAGTATTCCATTACATCTATGTACCACAACTTACAGAACCATTCCCTAATCAATGAGCATCTACTTTGATGTTTGTTACCTAACAATTGTTACTATGAATTGATTATCAAAGATCTATCTTATTATCATTGATCTACAGTATAATCTGCATCAAAGGGCATAGTAGACATTTTAACTCATTTCTTTAAATAATTCTAAGTTGTTTTCTAGAATTGCTAAGCCAGTCCATACTTCCAGTGACAGTGTGTCTGTCTTTTCACAAATAATGACTATGGCCCTATTTTCTCATTTTTGTCAATTTGCTAGATGGAGGTGGAACCGAGAGTTGTTCTGAATTTCATTTTGTTAGTTATCTGGAACTTTCTTCATATGGTCATTAATCATTTGTAATTAATTTTGAGAATTGTTTTTTTATATGTTTTGATCACTTATCTGTTGCAGAATTGCATTGTTTTTATATATTTCTATTGCATACATGACCTTTATCAAAGATGTTTGATACAAAAAATTTTTAATCATCTGCTTCCCTTTTTATCCTAGTTGTATTAATTTTGTTCATTCAAAAGCTTCCTAATAACATGCAACTCAAATTATCTATTTCATCATCTATATTTGCAAGCATTCCTTTTTTTATGTGAGTTCATTGCGCTGCCATAACCATTAAAAATACCTAATCTGATTCCCTTCTATTCTTCTGAATGGTATTTAATATTAATGGCCTTTAATATTAATTTCCTTTTTAAGTTTATTGAGTTATATGTTGGTCTAAACCTAATTTTTGCCAGTAATCTCAGTTATTCATGCCAAATAGGAACTTCTTTGCTGGATAATTTCTGGTTTTGCATTTTTAGTACACTAGGTTATTGAGTACAATTATTTCTGAATCTTTCTAGTCTCATTTGTTCCACTAATTTGCTTTTTTTCATTTTTAATCAGCACCAAAGAGTTTGGATGATTATTGTTTTTTAATATAATTTGAGGCCTGGAAATATTATTCCAATGTCAGATTTCCTTTTTTTTCTATTATTTTCTTTGTTAGTCTATATTTTCAAAGAGTATTTTTAACACCTTTTATCTGAAAGGCTCTAAGCACACAGAGAAGTGACAAAGATGAAAATGAAAAGGCCCCTAACTTCAAAGAATTTACATCCTTATGGAGATGTGGTTGTGTAAATCTAAAGATAAGCAGACAAAAATAAATTTAAAAGTAAATATTGGGGAATTTGTTGGGAGGAAGTAATTTGAACACATCTACAAACAATAGGAAGCATCAGGTGCATCCTCATCTTGGGGGTGACACATTTATTGAGTCCTAAAGTGAGTTAGGTGTTCCAAGAAATAAAGGCAAGGAAGGAGAACGTATCAGGTATGGGGAACTCTATACAAAAACATGTAATGAAGAAATGTAATACCATGTATAGGTAATGACAGATAGTCTAGTTTGACTGGAAATAAGAGGGTATAGGGAAGAGTAACATGAAATCAGTTTGGAACAATACAGTATAGCCAGGCTATCAAATAGAAGAATTCATATTTTATCCAGGCTGCAATAGAAAATTGCTAAAGCTTCTTGAACAGTAGGTGGTTGAATTTGTGCTTAAGGAATATCAACTTAGCAGTTTTGTAGAAAATGGATTATAGATGGGAAATAGTGGATGCAGAGAGACAAATTAAGAGGTAATTGAATAGTCCATGAAAGAGGTTCTGAGGGTCAGAACTAAAGTGGTTGTGTTGTAAAGGAGAAAAAAGGATTCATATGAAAGATGATGAGATGGTGAAACTGATAGGACTTGGTGACTGATGAGATGTGGGTGGTTCAGGGAAAGTGAAGAGTAAAGAATGATTTTGAGATTGTAAAGCTGGGTTGTTATAGGAAAGATGCGAAAGAAATAGTAAAGTTAAGTAGAAGGGTAAAAGCCTCAGAGGGAATGCAGTGAGTTCTGTTTGGGGCCTGTTGGGTCTAAGAAGCCTATAGATTTTATTAGATTTCTAGCAGCAAGAAGGTGGTGTAAAACCAAAGCTCAAGGGAGAATTGAGGATTTAGGTAGATTTAGGAGACATTTACATAGAATCAATAGATAAATCACCAGATTATAAGAGTAGTATAAACAGGAAAGAGAACCAAGAGCAAAATCCTGGCATGTAAACAAACAAAAAAACAATAGGATATGGAAGATAACATCCAGCAAAGGTCACTGATGTGAACTGGTCTTAGAGAAAGAAGAACAACAGAAAGCAATGGAATGAAATCCCAGGCTAGGAATAATATATGATCAACAGTATTGATATTACAAAGAATAAGAAGAATGAGGACAGAAAAAAGGTCCTTTCGGTCATTTTATTTATTTAAAAAGATATTGTAGGTAAACATGAAGACAGAGAATTTTAGTTTAGTGGTGGACTCAGAAAATAAATTTTAAAGGATAGAATAGTGAATGGAAGGTGAAGAAGCAGAGGCACGAGTATAGACGCTATTTATAATAGTTTGGTTTTGATAAAGAAGAGATCTTATAGCTTAAGCTATATATAAAGAGAATTGCTTAAGGGGATGACAAAATTAAGGTAAGGGAAGCTTTTGTTTTTTTTTAAGGATTGGTATATTTATTGACTGAACAAAAGGATTTAGTAGAAAGAGTGTGGACATTAAAGAGATATGGGAGGTGATTGAAAGGGAAAGGATACATTTCAAGAAAATTTGAAATGAGATGGGATACTGGCATAAGTAATGAAATTGATTTTATCAAGAACTACATCTTCCTCCACACAGGAGCAAAAGAAGTAGAATATAGAATTATCTTGAGACAAAAAATTCAGGAAAAGGGAAAACTCATAACTGAAGACCTTTATTTTCTTGGTAAAACATGAGGTGAGAACTTTTTATTGAGAGGAATAGAAAGGGATTATTTAAGTGGTTTGAAGAAAAGAAATGCTGTGATACTGTGGGATAGAAACAGAATCAAAGGTAAATGAACATATTGCCCTGTAGAAGTTAGAGCTGAAAGTTATCAGATGAAGAAATCAAAGCCATCAACAATCATATGAAAAAGGCTTTATATAACTATTGATTGAATACATGCAAATTAAAACAACTCTAAATTACCACTTCACTCTTATCAGATTCGCCAACATGACAGTAAAGGGAAGAGATAAGTGTTGGAGAAGATGTGGCATTGTTGGTGAAGTTGTGAACTGATCCAGCCATTCTGGAGGGCAATTTAGAAATATGCCCACAAGGCTATAAAACTCTGTATACCACTTACTCCAGTAATACCACTACTAGATCTGTATCTTAAAGAGATAAAAAAGGGAAAATGACCTTTTGCTTCAAAAATATTTATAGCAGCTCTTTCTTTCTGTGGTAGTAAAGGATGAGAAATTGAGAGGATACCCATCATTTGGGTAATGGCTGAACATGTGGTTTATGTGATTGTTTTGGAATGCTATTGTACTATAAGAAATGTTGATTAGAATGATTTCAGAAAAACCTGGAAAGTTCTACAAGAACTGATACAGCATGAAGTAAGCAGAACCAGGAGAACACTACACAGTAAGAGGATTATTTATGATGATTAAATGTGAAAGACTTAGCAATTATGCACAATGCAATGATCCAGGACAATTCTGATGCACTTGTGGTTAAGAAAACTATCCATCTCCAGAGAAAGAACTATCAAAGTATACTGATTTTCACTTTAATTTTTGTGTTTGTGTGTGTGTGCTTTTATTTGGGAGTTTTGGTTTTATTTGAGTATTCTCTCGCAATAATGACCAATATGGAAATATATTTTCCATGATCATACATGGATAATTCAGTTCAAATTACCTATTATTTCAGGAAGAAGAGATGAGGAGGTAGGGAGACAGTTTGGACCTTATAATTATGGGGAAATGTATGTTGAAGATTATTATTACTTGTAATTGGGAAAATAAAACATTTTAAAGAAGTTAGTACTAATATAATTTGGATTAGTTAATTTAATTATATAATTCTGTAGTATCTCACAATGAGAGATAGGAAGTGCGATAAAGCACTTACAGGACCTTCTACTTAGCAGTTACTAAATAAATGTTATTTGTTACTATTTTTGTTGTTAATATTGCTATATGCCAACAACACAGCCAAGTGACATCCTCTAAGTATTCAATAGCATATGTGTAGGAGTGGAGGAAGAATATGAATGGTAAAGGTAAGCCAAAGTTGAATTTTGGAAATAGATAATCATCATCATTCTTTGACTGTACTGTAAAATTGATCATAGAAATCTTAAAAGCAATATTTTAATAAATGTTGTCATATTAATTATTCATTATCTCTATGATGCATGGAATAAAAACCTTCTAAGAAATCAAGATCTGTCAGAAGAAATAAAAAACATGTGAAGTACATATTATCACCATCATTTTATCTTATGCTCAGTTGTAAGAAACATGTTTTCAGTGATATCAATTATACATGCAAAGTCATTCAAAATGCATATCCATATTAGCTGGTTATAAAAAATAAAAAGCAAAAAACACAAAGAAAGTGAAAAAAGTATTCTTTAATTTATACTCACAGTTCATTATTTCTCTCCACATATGGATAGCATTTTTCATCATGGCTCCTTTGGAATTGTATTGATGCATTAGTTCATTTTATTGATCAGAGTAACTAAGTCTTTTACAACTGCTCATCTTTACTATGTTACTATTACTGTGTACAATGTTTTTCTGTGTCTGCTCGCCTCACTTTGCATCTGTTCATATAAATCCAGATTTTTTCTAAAACTATCCTCTTCATAATTTCTTATAGCATTTCTTCTAGTATTTCATCACTCTCTAATTGATGGGCATCCCCTTAATTTCCAATTCTTTGCCAACGCAAAAAAAGATCTCTATAATATTCCAAATTTAACTACACTAAGCTTGTTTATCAATGCTGATATTGTAAGGAAATAAAAGCTGTGCAAATATCACCTTATTTTGCAAAAGCATAACATTTAACTGAATACCTAGCAAGATAATACAAAGTGCTATTAATCAATCAATGGACAAATGTTTATTAAGTATCCACCATGTAAGTATCCACTATGTAAGGTACTCTACCAGTTTCTGGAGATGTTATTAGTCTATCATTTCAAAGAATACCAATGACATTATCATTAGTATGTTTTGACTTGTTCCTACAATGAGTCATAGTTGTACAAAATTATTAACCTCCCCTTCTATCCTTGAATAATCAAAGTCAAGTAACAAGACAAATGTTAGGACAATTGGCAAGGACCTGGAATACAGTGGATAACTTTGGTGTCTTTGTTGTCTGGCCAAGCTCTAAGCACTCCACAGCACTTGCTTTAGCCACTTTCATGGCCATTGGAACAAATTGTTCTTCACTACCCATCCTTTGGGAGAAGCGTTCACATGCTTGGGGCAGACATTCCACAAGATCACCAACAGGTTTAAAGCCTGTTGGCTGCTCCCAAAATGATTTAGCCTGTCTACTAGGATTATCACCATTGGTTAGGATGACTATCAAATTTTTTTCAGGGTTGCTTACTCACCTTCCGAGCCTACCTGTCATCTAATTCTTACCTACAACTCCAAGAAGTGGTAGCATGTACAACTCCATACTCCACACTCCAGTTTCTGGGAATACAAATTCATGAAATGAAACCCCATTAAATTGTGAGCTCTTTAAAAACAAGTATTATCTTTTGCCTCTTCTTGCATCCTCAATACTTAATACATTATCTAGAACACAATATATGCTTAATAAATGCTTGTCAATGATGAAACCATTTCAACTCACAAGAAACTTATATGCTATGGAGACATATATACACACATACATATAAACACATGTACATGTAGTATGTATGCATACATACATATAATATACGTATACTCTGGTACACATGTATTCAGAATGAATATAAGATGACATTCAAATATCTACAAAGTGGTTAAATATTAGGTAGTTTGAGAGAGAAAACTAGATGTCGAAGGGATCAAAAAAGTTTTCATGGAGAAGGTAATGATTAAGTTGTATCATGAAATGATAGATCCATGAGGATTTCTCCATGCCCATTGAGGCAGAAAGAAACATGCTTTGTAAAACCTACCCCAGACTCCCAGACTCCTGATAAGGACCGAGTCATGAACCTGGAGGTCCACAAATCATGCCATAGACATTTTAATTTTCTAATTAATTGGCTTAAAACATTCTTCATGGACTGAAATATTATTGACCAGATTAACATAAGCTTAAAGTTTTATCTCAGAGAGAAACAACCTTCATACTTTTCAAAGCATCCTATTCAAATTCCACTCCTGGGAAATTCCTGACTAGTTATCACAAACTTTGAGTTATGTCCACAAGGAGAGAGTGACCTTCTCTACTCTGTCACGAGCACTATCCCATGTCTTGGATAGCACACCAAAGAGAAACCTTGTAGATTAGTATTGTTGAATATATTTACTCCCTTATGCAGCTGTGTACCTTTAACTGGCCCGCATACTTTATAAGGCTTGAATATTCTTGATTGACATATAGAAAATGTATACTTCTTACAAGTAACTTCTTTGTTCATGTAATGTATAAAAATCATTCTTGAATGCCCAATAAACCAGGTCTTTGTGATCCTACTCACTAGCCTCTCTAGATTTTCCCATGACTCAGTTATTTTCTGCATGTCCATCAATATGTCTCTGTCTCTCTCTACTCTTGTTCTGCTCTCACTCTTTAGCTCTTTAGCTCACAATCACACACACTCTCTCACTCAGAGTTTAGAACTTGGGCTTTGTCTGCTCGTCAGAACACATTTGCTGTGATTCCTTACTTCCTGAGCTAACCAGCAAGGGTTTGGGTATTGCTTGCCTTCTAACAGTAGCTATCAGAGTACCAGTTCATCACAATGAAGGAATTTATAGTTTCTAGAATACAAACCTAATGAGGAAGAGCATTCTAGTCATGGGGGAAAGTAAGTAAAAAAGCTTTGAAATGGCAGGTAGAGTGTCCAAAGAAAGGAAGAGAAAAATAGAAAGTTTGACAGGATCACAGTAAGTGAGAATGGAAGTAAAAAATAATGAGTCTGTAAAGATAGGTTGAGCTAGTTTGTGAATGGCTTTATGAGCTAAAGAGATGAATGCATATTTGATTCTAGGGACATTAGGAATATATTAGAGTCTATTGAAAAGGGAAGTAACAGAGTTATATCTTTATTTATGAAAATCACTTTAGTAGCAGTGTGGAAAATTGACTAAAATGGTAAGCGACTAAAGGCAGAAAGAGTGATTAGGAAGTTGCTGCAATAATCTAAGTGAAAGGTGATGAGGGCCCATAGATTGGAACTATAATAGAGGGAAAAGTTTGGATATGAGAAATTTTCTAGAGATAGAAAAATCTAGATTTGGGAATGAACTCAATATTTAGGGTAAGGAAGTGATAAGTCAAAGATAACAACCAGCTTACAAACCTCAAAGACTGGAGGTATGGTGGTCCCTTCTGCTGAAATTGGGAATATGGGAAAAGGGATAGGTTGGAGGGAAAGATGAATTCTTTTTAAGAAATGGTAACTTAAGAGATTTTTCTAGATGACCAGTTTGAATGTACAATAGGTAATTGGTGTTGCAGAAATAAAGCCCATAGGAGATGATTAGGATTATACAAAAGAAACTTATGATCTTTTATAAATTAATAGACAACAATTCTGTATTATAAATGAAAACCTCATAATATCCTTGTGAATTTAACAAATAAACTGTACTAGAACTGGGCTACTATCATAGAAAGATTTTTTGCCTGTAGTCATGTAAGATAACACTGATTCACCCAAAAAAAAATGATGTAAATTTTTTTTGTTTTTGTTTAGTCATTTTAAGCCGTGTCTAGCTTGTTGTGTTTGTCATTTTCTTCTCCAGCTCATTTTAACAGACGAGGAAAACAAAACAAACCAGTTTAATTAACTTGGCTAGAGAAACACAGCTAATAAGTGTCTGAGGCGAGATTTGAACTCAGGAAGATGGATCCTAAGCCCTGCACTCTATCCATTGTGCCGCCTAATTGCCCAAAGAGCATTTTTGAAAGTTTTTTTTCATATATTTAGATTATGATTATTTGGACATCTAGAGAGAAAAGGAACATTTTTAACTCAGTGATCAAATAACCATCTCCCAATTATATGGAATTTAAAAAATGAAAATATAAATATATAGTGGAAGAAATCAAAACTGCAAAAGAATAGGGGACACATATAATCCCCAGAGTCCTATCAATGTAGGAGTTGTTCCAAACATAATTTCCCAAGATCCTAAGATCATCATTCATTCACATAAACTTTATTGAAAACTGTGAGAAAAAGATGAAAAATAATGATGATAATGGCAACAATAACCAACATTTATATAATTCTCTAATCTTTGTGAAGTATTTTATGTATATTATTTCATTTGATTTTTATAACTATTCTGTGAGTTAAGTACCATGGGGTCAATATAGTTGAAAATTTATTGTCAGTATTGAAATGGACTATTAAAAACTCCAATCAACATATCAGTCCATTTACCTTCTTGTAGACATCTATAACTAGTTGGTGCAGTAGAGAGAGTGCCAGGTCTGCAGTTGGGAAGACTCATCTTTCTGAGTTTAAATCTGGCTTCAGACACTTATTAGTAATATGACCCTAGGCAAGTCACTAACCCTTTTGCCTTACTTTCCTCATCTGTAAAAAGTAACCTGGAGAAGAAAATGGCAAGCCACTCCAGTAACATTAAAAGGGATCACAAAAAGTTGGACATGATTGAAATGACTGAATAACAATATGACAGTCTTTAAAAAAATACTAGCAGAGCAGAGATTTTTTTGTGTGTTTTAGCTAACACATGCTGATGGACCTATCAGAATGTTCCTATATTCAAAATCATATATTCCACAGGAATCAACTTGGAGATCTTTTTCTGGCTGAGGTGACTGATTGATGACATCTATGTCTGAATTTTTTTTAAAGACAACATTATTCATGCTTTATGGTAGAGAATTCTAGGGTCTCGGCTGAGTATTTGTCCAAGTGTTTGAGCAGATTCAAAGTTCTTTTCTAAGAAAAACTTTGGCCCATTCCCCAGGCACCCCGGCCTCCCACCTCCATGAAGAAGTGGGCTGGCCTGCCATCTGGGTGAGAATGCTAGTCAAACTCCTCAACTTTCATGAAAGAATGTCAGCTCTGCCTCCCACATATCTGATATCTAAAGCATATGGATCTTGATTTAATTAAAAACAGAGATTATCCTCAGCTCAATGCAATAATCATTTTATCCTTGATGTGACTATGATCTCTCCCTTGCCATGAGTTCAACTGATGCCCTATTGGTTTTGGTACGTGGATTTTAACATATAACAAATCATTTCTCCCCACTTTCTCATTCTTGGCTGTAATATAGATAGTTTATACTGACAAAGAATGACTTTTTGTTCTAATGAACTATTGCTGTAATATTAATGAAGCCAATTAGAGTAGAATGAAACAAATCAAAGGAAATTGATAACTTAATAAGCATTTACTAAATATTTACATTATGCCAAGTGCTATATATACAGAAAAAGACAAAAAAAGTTCCTGCCCTTAAGGAGCTTGTATTCCAATGGAGAAAACATGAAAATAAACAGATACTTATAAGATTCAGAAAGAATACATGGAAAGTAAGCTTACAGCAAAAGATTTTAACAACTGGTGGGGTGGCGGTGCTAGAAAGGCCTCCTACACAGGGTGTCATTTGAGCTGAGCCTAGAAGGAAGCCAGGCAAGTATATTGGTTTTGGCATCAAAGGGCGTTGGCTTGAGTTCTGACTTGATATTTAAAAGCTATGGAATTTTTGTTGTTGTTATTTGTTTTTCTTTTTTTTTTTAGGCATGCCATTTGATCTTTCTGAAACTCAAATTCCTGAAAAATAGAAATAATTTTATTTCCACTGCCTAACTCCAAAATAGCTAAACTGTAACAAAGTCTATAGACATTAGTTTTTATTATATCCTGGGAGTAGCACTCACTGGAATTCTTACAATTGTTATTCACAAAGTCGTTATCAATAGCCCTAACTTATACCACCTGTTCTCTCTATCCAGTGTTTATTACATTAAAAATAAACCCTCTCTTCATTAATAATAGAATATATAATATATTATAAATATCATGTCATTTGATCCTCATAATATTTTGGGAGGTAGGTGCCATTATTATCCCCATTTTTCCAGATGAAGAAAAAGAGATAGATGTTAAATGATCTACCCAGAATTACACATCTAGTAAGATCAGATTTGAACTGAGGTCTTCCTGGAGCCAGACTCAGTGCTCTATCCCTGATCAAAATACTTCTGGAAGAATGGTAAAATATAGCTTTTTAATGGTAACTTAAGCTATATACCATCCAAATATGATCACAGGATCATAGATTTAGGTATAGAAAGGACATTATAGCATACAGTCCAAACCCCCCCATAACAGATCAGGAAACCAAAAAGTTTATTGCATTGGTAATAGCTACACATATTTCAGAGCCAGGATTTGAACCTTGGTCTTTTGGACCCCAAATCCAACATTCTACATTCTACACCATATTGCTTCCTAGATAAGAAGGAGCATATTCGCTTTGGGAACCCAAACAACAATGCTAAAGACATATTGAGTTCTTATCATATACAGAGCACTTGAAGTACTGTGGAAAGACACAAAATTTAAAAAGATAAATTTCCTGGTCCCAAGGAGGCTTTCCATCTACTAATGTTATAAAGCATCAATATTGATAACAGTATTGTTCTATACTATGTGATAAATTCAATTAGAGATGATAATAATATAGATAGACAATATTTATATAGCAGTTCAAGATTTGCTAAATGTTTTAACTACATTATTTCATTTGATCCTCACACCTCTGTGAGTTGTTGCTATTATTATCCTCATTTTGCAGATGAAGAAACTGAGGATGAGAGAAGCTAAGTTACTAGCTAGAAAGTGTTTGATATAGGATTACTAAGTGAAGCCAGAGAGGGACAGTCATTGTCAAGTTAGGAAATAGAGATTTCCAGAAGGAGGTGGCATTTGAATTGAGCTTAAAAATGAGTATGAAGTCAATGAGTGCAGAAAGGGCATTCTAGGCAGAGTAGCTTTAGACACAAAAACATGACATCAAAGAGCATATCTGTGGCAGAGACTTAACCCGTTTGGAGAGTGAGGTGCTTGAAAGAGAATAAAACTGAGGCAGGAAGGATACAATAATATTAAGTAATCGGTCTTGAAATATTGGGTAAAGGAACTCTACTCTGTGGGCAACAGGGAGATTGTTGAAGGTTTTGAGTAAGTATGCAACATGACAAAAATCAATAAAGGTTTTTTTCCTCCATGGTGGGACATATGAATTGGAGCAGGGAAGGAGTGAAAACAAGAAGTAGACTAGTGTAATAATGTCAATTGGTTGTAATGAAAGCTTGCCCTTGGATTATGGCAATGCAAAACAGGAAAGGATGGTCAAGTGATAGTATTGATAAAATATGGTAAATAACTGGATTTTAGAAGTAAGAAAAATGGTAAGATCAAAGATTTTACTAGTAGTGTAATCATGGGTAACCACATGAATGGTGATATCACAAATAAATATAGTGAAACCAGAAATAGGAACTGTTTTAGAGATAAAGATAATGAGCCTTTTATTAAACACATTGATTTTGACAAGATAGTGGAAAATCTGGATGTATTTAAATGCATAATGTGATCTACAATTTTAGACAAGTTCAATGTGATAATTTTTTATCTTGACTATATATTTGTTATGATAAATTTGTTTTTAATTCTTCACTGGGGAGAAGATAGATAGTGGAAGCAATAAAATACTTGTTAACTGAGAAACAAATAAATGAAGGATAATGATGAGGAATAGTTCTTTTGAACTTGTGATTCAAAAAGCAGAGTGATGCAGAAGAGATATTTCTCCACTGAAGAGCATTATGTAGGCTCTGTTGTTTTTTTTTTCAGAGAAAGCCAGGTTTCCACTCAAGCAAAGAGGTGAAAATAATGCTAACTGAAAAGTTAAAGTATGAATGAATGAATGAAAGGCACTTATTAAGCATACTGAAAAGAAACACATTCTCTGCTCTTATGAAGTTTTATAAGGACAGAATACATATGGGAGGATGGGAATAAGAGAAAGGGAGACATAGAGACAGGCAGAAAGAAAGATAAAGAGACAGTGAATGAAAGAAAAAGAAAGAAAGAAAAAAAGAAAGAGAGAAAGAAAGAAAGAAAGAAAGAAAGAAGGGAAGAAAGAAAGAAAGGAAGGAAGGAAGGAAGGAAGGAAGGAAGGAAGGAAGGAAGGAAGGAAAACAAAGTCTGAAGGGAGAGAAGAAAAAAAGAATGAAAAAAAAAAGAAACGTGATTCCAGACACTTCAAGACTGACTCTAAGGAAGACAAAGTAAGTTTTTTGGAAAGAGGCAAATATGTAGAGGGAGCCAGCTCTGATTTTCTGTTTACCTCACTGCTCACTTTGGGGAATTTCCTTTTCAGTAAGACTTAGAAAATCACATTAATATTATCTAGGTAATGCTGAATCTTTATTATATAAAATATTTCCCAATTATATTTTAATCTGTTTTGGCCTCACTTAGGTCCCCAGGCCTCATATTTGACACTTCAGTGTAGCCCCACAGTATGTCTTTCAAAGAGCTATAAGGAATGGTTTTTAATGATAAAAGATGTCTGTCTTTGCTCAGTGTGGAAGTCCATCAGAATTTGAGGTAGTGTCACATAACACATTTTATCTGCTCTCTCAGCAAAGAGTGTTCAGAGTATTGATTATATCCACAGTAAGGTTCTAGATTTGCCAAGCTATCTCAAAGAAAGATCTCAGAGTCAGTAAGCAACTGACAGAGGTATCCATCTTTGATTTTTATCTGCTAGATTACTGTTCCCAGGAAGTATTTTTAATGATGACCCTTTCTCTCCCATTGTTGTACTGGGTATATTGATTTAGAAAAAGTGGTAGCACTGACTTTTAAAAATTGTCAGTAAATATATTATGTTATGGTATTTACTCTAATTCATTGTTTGTCTTACTAATGGTCAAAAATAATTGTGCCCTATTTACATTCCTTCAGTTTTGCAAAATTTCTTGACAATTTTATAAAACAATGCTTAAGAAAAGAAAAATACAATAGAATATAGAGTGTTATGAAATGTTATATCAGTAAGCTCTCTTTTTTCTCTTTCCAGAGCCTTTTTGCAAGTTGAACTTGGGATCAGGGATTGACTTTCTTTCTCCTAATATGATTCTGTTTCATAATAAATTTCCTTTTTCCATTAAATTCAAGATTTGTATTAAAGATGAAATAACACAATAATATTTTCCTCATTCACAATAATATTATTAATCATGAAATGATTTTTATGAACCATGATTTTAAACAGATTAATTGAAGAAGTCTTCATTTTATTGAGTGCATGACTGAAATGGAAACCAATACAATTTATTTCACATAGGTGTAACCCTGACTTGAAAACATACCATTTCCCAGGATTCCCAAGACAAAATGCTTTAGAGAAAAACTCTAGAATACTGTTATAGTTCAAGGTCAATAAGGCCCTTTATAATTTCAAAGTGCTGTTCCCCTAAGCATTGTGTCCCACACACAAGATTTGCCAAAAAGAGGAAGAGTCTCTGTGCACTCTTCCTATGACAACCTTTACATTTGTATGCCCAGCACCTAACTCCATGCCTAGAATAATAGGAGCTTATTAAATGCTTGTTGAATGAATGAATGAATTGTAATGGACTCCTTTCTGGTGGTGGGTAAATATAGACTGAATGAGACTGATGAGAAATAGGGGTTCATTGGGGTGCCATGAGAACTCCATATACATCAAACCTAATAGCAGCAGCAGAAACAACAGCAACCCTAGCAACTCAGTGTCCTCAGGCAAAAGTTATGCCAACTACCACAAATAGACTTTGATTTTCTTATTGATTTTTTTCATATCAGGGCCAAAAAGAAAATGAGGATCTAGGAGTATGCATAAACTTATATTTGATGTATGTATTAAGGAAAATTATCTTACATAATAAACACTCTCATCGCCCTGATCATACCAGAGACCATAGCCAGAAGGGATTTATTTCCCTAAGGTTCTGTACTCTTGACAGGTGACAGCTTTTCCTAGATCACTCTTTCCAGAGAACATTAGCCATATTTCACTTCACTCACTTTTCTCCATTCACCTCTTTCACAGCCTTCCCTCAGCTCACCTGCAGTTATGGAACCATGAATTAAGAACTAATTTACTCTTCATTTTTCCTGATTAGGGTATATCAATCTAATCATGTAGCATTGTCACTCTCTCCATCCCTTTCATTTTATAATCCAAAGAGCAATCCTGCTTGGACATCCTAGGTGTGCTATGTCCTGTTTTAGTACATAAGTTCCTCAGCAGCAGAAATTAACTTCATTTCTGTATTAGAATTCATATGGCTCAGCACTATGATTGGGCAGGTATCTTCTGGCCTCAGTTTGTTTAGGTTTGAACATGGAACAATATGGTTTGTTTATAGGTCATTCAATAGATAACCAAAGGATATTTACTTAGCCATAGCAAGAGAAGTACTTGAATTGATTTAATTAACCAAGCTGTTCATCTCCACCCTTCTTCTGAGCATCCAAAAAGCCCACCACTTTTGAGGCTTTTTTGATTCAGATAATGAAGAAATGTCAACATTCTGAACCCCAAGTCAACCAAGCCTTAATACCTTTTAAGATAAACTAGTCTATAGTTTTGATATGATGAAATCAAAACTATGAATAAGCACATGAAAAAGTGTTCTAAATCCCTCCTGATTAGAGAAATGCAAATTAAAACAACCCTGAGGTACCACCTAGCAGATTGGCAAATATGACAGCAAAGGAAAGTGATTAATGTTGTAGGAGATGTGGCAAAATTGGGACATTAATGCATTGCTGGTTATCAATTTCATAATTGATGAATAATTCATAAATAAAACCAATATTATTGGATCAGTGTGAATTGATCCAACCTTTCTGGAGGGCAATCTGGAACTATGTGCAAAAGGCTTTAAATGAATGCCTGCCCTTTGACCCAGCCATACTACTGCTAGTTTTGTACCCCAAAGAGATAATAAAGAAAAAGACTTGTATAAAAATATCCATAGCCATGCTCCTTGTGGTGGCAAAAAATTGGAAAATGAGGCGGTGTCCATCAATTGGGGAATGGCTGAATAAATTGTGATATCTGATGGTGATGAAATATTATCATGCTGAAAGGAATAATGAACTGGAGGAATTCCATGTGAACTGGAATGACCTCCAGGAACTGATGCAAAGCAAAAGGAACAGAACCAGAAGAACATTCTACACAGAGACTGATACATTATGGCACAATCAAATGTAATAGACTTTTCTACCAGCAGCAATGCAATGACCCAGGTCAATCCAGATGAACTTGTGAGAAAGAATGCTATCCACATCCAGAGAAAGAACTGTGGAACCAGAAATGCATTAGAAAAAATATGCTCTATCAGTAGGGCTGTGCAATAGGGATGTGATTAGGGTTGTGATGTTAAAGGATATGAAAATATGAATAACATAGAAATGTGTTTTGAACAATGGTAACCCAGTGGAGCTCCTTGTTGGTTTTGGGAGGGGAGAGGAGAGAGGAGAGGAGGGGGAACATGTAAACATGGAAAAATGTTCTAAATAAAAATTAAAAAATAAAAAATATATAAGCTAGCCTAAACTGCATGTATGGAGGAGTTGGAACATCACTCTTACCACAACAAAGTAATACTTATAATAAATGTTTTTCATTCCTTCGTGCCTGCATGTATCATACAAGTGTTCATTTTACCATTCATTTAGTCATTCCTTCATTCTCTCACTAGGATGAAAAGGGTGTCCCTTTTTCATTCTTGAATCCCACACTTGAAAGACCAGTAGACACAATCACAGTAAAGGAAATCATGGTATAATTAACAAACTTAACTAATGTAAAAAAACTCAAATAAACATATGTTCAATTGCACATAGAAATAGTTCTCTATCCAAGGGAGTACTGGATCCCTTTCATCCTCTTTCCCCTTCTCTGGTCTTTGGTCTTTCTCTCTCTCTCAGAGGGGGAATGGAAATAAATTAGTTAAAAAGGTAAATAAGGAATATACAGTTTCCACTGAGTAATCAAAGTATATTTTAAGAGGTTCTCAAGTCTCGCTACAGTATCCTTATTGCTTCTATCCTATTAGGGCTCAGAATTTTCTGTCTAGTCCCTGGTACAGCCCAACCCCAAGCAAAGTAGAAAGGATAGAACCTGAAGTAAAAAGAACCAGCACTCTCTAGCCTTCAGTTCTCTGCCTCTTCTAGGACCATGGAAGAAATATACAAATAAATTAATGAATGAGTACCATGATACTAGATAAATTTGGTTTCCCTTTGCACCATATAGAAGAAGTAAACAAATAAATTTAATAAATGTGGAATTGGATTGGAAATTAATTATAGTATCTTAATCATAGGAGATGGCAAATTTTTAATATTTTTATTTTTGCAGGATTTTTATAGAATGATAGAGTAAATAAAGTGTCTTTTCCCCCTCAGTTTCCACTTATAGTAATGATACCCATCTGAAACTAGCTCCAAGAATTATATAATACCTGCTTAGCCAGGTAGTGGAGGAAACCTGCAGAGATAGCACTAGACCCAGAGTCAGGAAATACTGAGTTCAAATTCATCTCAAACATTTACTAGTTGAGTAACCTTGGGCATATCATTCTATATGCCAGTTTCCTCAATTATAAAATGGTGATAATAATAGTGTTATTATAAAACTTCCAGGATTAATGTGAGGATCAAATGGAATATTTGTAAAATGCTTACTTAGAATTGTATCTGACACAAAGTAGGCACTTTAAAAATGCTTGTATTTCTTTTCCCCCTCATTTGTAATTACATAGAAACCTACATGGATCTCTGAGTTGTATATCCAAGCTCTATTTGTATAAAAGAGACCACCTAATATGATAGAAAAGGAAGATGAAAAATGTTCGAAGGGATGTATAAAAATAGGGACACTAATGCATTGTTAGTGGAGTTGTGAACTTATTTGGCCATTCTGCAAATTGTTTTGGACCTATACTTACAGAGCTATAAAACTGGTCATATGCTTTGACCCAGCAACAAGACAATTCTTGTTGGGGATAACATAACAGAGCACTTCTTGGTGGGATAGAAACAGAATTGAACTTGATACCACATAACTTGGATTACAAAATGAGATCCTAGATTTGTTGGTTATTTATCTAGAAAAATCACTCATTTAAGCCTCAATTATTTGAACCATAAAATAGAGGTGGTAATGCATAGTGCTACTACATACCTTATTATTGGGAGAGGCAAGTACTTTGTAAACTATAAAGAAAAGTTCTAGGTAAATTTGAGTCATCATTGCCTATTGGATATTTAGAGAGGCATATTTTCAAGTTAGAGAGCCAGGAACTATTAATTCTAAGCTTATCCCTCTCAATAATTCTCTGAGCGGGATATACAAGCCATTTGGCTCCTTCTTGCCTTCTAGTCTTATGGATTGCTGTGAAAAAAATCATCAGCTCTTTTGTAAACAAGTAATAAACAATGTAGAAATAACAAAAATTTGCTCACCTTATGCTCTAAAAGTCTCATTAAAGATACAGAGAGATTATTGTTCATAATTTCAGTTATCTATTTCTAATTCACAAAATAGACAGTGAAAAATTTTCCTAGAATCAAAGTTGAGCTCTGAAAAGAATGTGAATCTTTTCATAAAGATTGTGATGAAATTTATCAGGGAATAAATATAAGCCAAGAATGGAAATACATTCCAAAAATAAGAGTTTTCTTTTTAGAAAATAGCCTGCCTAATACTTCTGAAATTAAACACTATAACTATGTAATATAGGGTTCCACAATAGTCATATATTAATAAAACTATCATTTCCTCTGAGACTCATTTTGTTTCCTTATAAAACTGGAAATTCAACAGTCCTTTTAGAAGAGGGGGAAACTTCGAGGAAGATGTTCCTAACATCCACTAATACACTTATTACAACTACTTGTGTCCCAAATATGCCTGATCCAATAATTTAAATGTCTCCCAAATATTATTTATTTAAAAATTAGAAGTTGATATAGTAAGAAATACAATTTTACTCAAAAATGAGATACTTAATGGGGACTATCAAGTACACCAAAAAAATTAACTCTACAAAGAACATATATCAATTATATATGTTCACTTAACTTATAACAATATATCAATTACATGAGAAAAATCACAGAAAAGGTTCTAGCTCATAATAAGCACATCAATTCATCAAAAATTATTCCTACATAGCAAGAATTGAATATGTGACAATAAACCCAAAAGTAATAGTCAACCCATCACGAAAATAGGATAGCAATAGATAAAAAACAAATATTGGTTCCAGTCCCAGTAGGACCTTCCCTGTCACAAAGCATGAGGGGCAATAATATGAATTAAGTATAGGAAAATAATTTGGAGAGTATGGCGAGAGGCTAGAAATGTCTGTGTGAGAAGTTTGCATTTGATCAGAGGCATGAAGAAGCAATTTAAGGGGGCAGCTGGGTAGCTCAATTGATTGAGAGCCAGGCCTAGAGATGGGAGGTCCTAGGTTCAAATCTGGCCTCGGACAATTCCCAGCTGTGAGATCCTGGGCAAGTCACTTGACCCTCATCGCCTACCCTTACCACTCTTCTACCTTGGAGCCAATACAATTGGCTCCAAGACAGAAGGTAAGGGTTTTAAAAAAAGAAGAAGCAATTTGGGCTTTGTGGGCAAAACAATGTCATTATCAGAGTTTTTCCAAGATTCCTTGGAAGATCTGGAATAATATCTACTGAGAGAAGGTAGACTATGAGTTACATATGAGCCTTTAAGATGGCATTTGGTCTACTAAATCAAATAATTTTTAATAACTAACAATCTTCAAGCATGATGAAGAAATAACTTTTGATTCATTGCACAAAGGTAGATGTAGTCCTCCCTTCTGCCTATGATTTTTTTTTTATTAAACCTTTACCTTCCATCTTGGAGTCAATACTGTATATTGGCTCCAAGGCAGAAGAGTGGTAAGGGTGGCCAAAGAGGGTCAAGTGACTTGCTCAGGGTCACACAGCTGGGAAGTATCTGAAGTCACATTTGAACCTAGGACCTCCCATCTCTAGGCCTGGCTCTCAATTCAGTGAGCCACCCAGCTGCCCCCTGAAAATTTTTTTTAAAATTTTAAACATTTATTAATATTTATATTTTAGAAAAGTTAACATGGTTACATGATTTATGTTCTTACTTTCCCCTTCATCCCCCGACTTCCCCCTCCCCCCCATGGCAGATGTGTATTTCCACTGGTTTTAACATGTGTCATTGATTAAGACCTATTTCCAAATTGTTGATAGTTGCATTGGTGTGGTAGTTTCGAGTCTACATCCCCAATCATGTCCACCTCATCCATGTGTTCAAGCAGTTGTTTTTCTTGTTTCCACTCCTGCTATTCTTCCTCTGAATGTGGGTAGCTTTCCTTTCCATAAATCCCTCAGAATTGTCCTGTGTCATTGCATTACTGCTAGTAGAGAAGTCTTATTATTTTAGATTGTGCCACAGTGTATTAGTCTCTGGGTATAATGTTCTTCTGTTTCTGCTCCTTTCACTCTGCATCAATTCCTGGAGGTCTTTCCAGTTCACATGGAATTCCTCCAGTTTATTATTCCTTTTAGCACAATAGTATTCCATTAGCAGCATATACCACAATTTGTTCAGCCATTCCCCAATTGAAGGGCATGCCCTCATTTTCCAGTTTTTTGCCACCACAAAAAGCACAGCTATAAATATTTTCATACAAGTCTGTTTATCTATGATCTCTTTGGGGTACAAACCCAGCAATGGTATGGCTGGATCAAAGGGCAGGCATTCTTTTATAGCCCTTTGAGCATGATTCCAAATTGCCAGTCAGAATGGTTGGATCAGTTCACAACTCAACCAGCAACGCATCAATGTCCCAATTTTGCCACATCCCCTCCAGCATTCATTACTCTCCCCTTCTTTCATTTTAGTCATTCTGCTAGGTGTGAGGTGATACCTCAGAGTTGTTTTGATTTGTGTTTCTCTAATTATTAGAGATTTAGAACACTTTCTCATGTGCTTATTGATAGTTTTGATTTCTTCATCTGAAAATTGCCTATTCATGTCTCTTACCCATTTTTCAATTGGGGAATGGCTTGATTTTTTATACAATTGATTTAACTCCTTGTATATTTGAGTAATTAGACCCTTGTCAGAGTTTTTTGTTATAAAGATTTTGTCCCATTTTGTTGTTTCCCTTCTGATCTTTTTTGGTTTGTAAAAAAAGCTTTTTAGTTTTATATAATCAAAATAATTTATTTGACATTTTGTAATTTTCTCTAACTCTTGCCTGGTTTTAAAATCTTTCCTTTCCCAGAGATATGAAAAGTATACTATTCTGTGTTCACTTAACTTATTTATAGTTTCCCTCTTTATATTCAAGTCATTCACCCATTCTGAATTTATCTTGGTGTAGCGTGTGAGATGTTGATCTAAACCTAATCTCTCCCATATTGTTTTCCAAATTTCCCAACAGTTTCTGTCAAATAGTGGATTTTTGTCCCAAAAATTGGGCTCTTTAGGTTTATCATATACTGTCTTGCTGACATCACTTACCCCAAGTCTATTCTACTGATCCTCCCTTCTATCTCTTAGCCAGTACCATACCATTTTGATGACTGCTGCTTTATAGTATAATTTAATATCTGGTACTGCTAGACCCCCTTCCTTTACATTTTTTTCATTATTTCCCTTGATATTAATACCATATTGTTTTGATAACCACTGCTTTATAGTACAGTTTAAGATCAAGTACTGCTAGGCACCCATCCTTCACATTTTTTTTCATTATTTCCCTTAATATTCTTGATCTTTTGTTCTTCCAGATGAACTTTGTCATAATTTTTTTCTAATTTTATCAAAAAGTTGTTTTTTAGTTTGATAGGTATGGCACTGAATAAGGAGATTAATTTGTGTAGGATTGTCATTCAGTGAATAATTTATACATAAAAAAGGAAATAGCTAAAAATGTCTGTTGACAAAGATTATGACATACAACTAGAGAGATAGTCAATTAAGTTAATCTACCTATAAAATTTGCCAAAGGTAAAATATTGCAGGCCCAACATGAATCTCTCCAATGTCCCTTGGATGGATCTCAACTTTAGTTCTTTAGATATTGTAGAGATCTCTACAGAGATATGTAGAAATTGTAGTTCTTTACAGATTGCAACTGTAGAGTTGCAACAGTATCAGGCCTACAATAAGTATTGCTGGAATAATATCATTAAAAATTAGAACATTGGTTTGGTGATTAATTCAGAATCATTAAAAGCATTGTGAAATGATAACATAAATGGAAACCACATAAATATTCACTAGAATGTAACAATTTTTTATTAATCACTACTTGAAGTAGAACCTCTGCTAGGCACTGGAGACATATAGTCACACAAAAGCAGTGTAAAGCCTCAAGAAAATTTACATTTTACTAGAAGAAACAAGCATGTGCACAGATAATTTAGGACAAAACATAAACAAAATAAATGTAAATGCAACAGGAAGGACACACTAATCCATATGTGAAGTCCAAAAAGGCTTGATGTAGAAGAGAACATTTAAGCTGAGCTTCAAAGTGAGATATAATTCCAAAAAGTTATGATAAGGAAGAAGAATATTCTAGGAGGGCTATAAATACTATATGGAGAATTTTTTTTATCAGAAAGGCAAAAAGGAGTAACTCAAATTTATTGAGCAAAAGAATGGCATGGACAGACATTTTCCAAGGTTTTTTAGAAGATATAAAATGATAGTGATGGAAGGATGCGTAAGGTCAGCTAGGTGGTACAGTAGATAGAGTTCCAGCCCTAAAATCTGGAAGACAGGAGTTCAAATCTGACCTCAAACACTAACTTTGTTACTGTGAGCAAGTCACTTAACTTCTATTTGCCTCAGTTTCCCCATTTATAAGATGGGGATAATACTAGCATATTTCTCCCAGGGTTATTGTTTGGATTGCATGACATAATACTCATAAAGCACTTGGCAGAGTGCCTGGTACATAGTAAGTATTACATAAATTTTAGCTACTAACTATTATTATAGGAATGGGAGATACCTAGTTATATAAGATCCTATAAAATGGCATTTTGATTTAATCAATTAAATGTGTTTTGATGACTAATGAAAAGTAAGCACAAAAGATTTTTATATACCTAAAAATCTTTCAATTAATTATCAATTGACAAAGTTGTAGTCCTTTTTGTTATCGTTATTTTGAAAAATAAACAATACCATGAATTGGTTCCAGAGCAGAAGAGTTGTAAGGGGTAGGAAAAAGGGGTTGAGTGACTTGCAAAGTGTCACACAGCCAGGAAGTATATGAGGCAAGATTTGAAAATAGTACCTCCATTTCTATGCCTGACTCTCACTGAGCCACCTAATTGTCCTCATTCCTTTTGTTAAAGATCATTGCCAAAAGCCAAATTATTCACTGCTAAAACTCTTATCAAGTATAATTCAGTTCATTTGTATCATATAGTTCATTACTCTCATGAATATATTGTAGAAAAAGTAGAGTAGGAATATAATTAGGTAGTTATCAATGCTATTTTGGTTACATTGGGAAAGTTATTAATAAGATCATAGATTAAAAAAAAATCATTTGTTAGCTTCCCTTACATTTAACTAGCTGGTCAGTCCGCATTGCCCTCATAATTGTGTTTCCTCCACCAAGATGCAACCTAACTGTTTTACCATTTCCCCTTTTCATGTCATTTTAGCCTCCTTATTAATCATAGCTGGTGTTCTGAAGTTAGAGTTACAGTGTGGTGGCTCCATTGTGCTTTAAGGAGAAAACCATTTATTAAAATACAATTGAAAATATAATTAATTTCCAAATAATAACAGAAGCTATATTATTCATAAACATTTTATAAAATAAAACTGAAATGAGTACCACTCACCAGATGTATTTTCCACTACAGTGGAGGAGATTCAGATTAGAACCCAGGCTGAAAAGGAAGTACCTGTGCCTCATGATGTTCTCCAGATGTTCCTGTTTGTAGATTGCATTATGTTTATTTTTAGTTTCTATTAATATGAATTAAAAATTATTTTCCAAATCCTTTAAACATTACCCTGATTAGACTATACATTCCTTATGTATATATTGCTTCTTTTCTCAGCCTAATCTTCTTAAATATCTATGAGTTATTCACATAATAACTGAGGTAATATATTACATATATTATGCAATTTTTCCACAACATTCCCTGTACAAATACCCACTCATCTAACCCATTTCATTTTCATTTGTTTCATGTCTCCTTTCTTTCTGTTCCATCTAGAAATATGATCAGGATACTTTGGCTTAGATAGGGCATATGTCAATATATATCTGTATTTGTTTGCCCCTAAATAGTGTTTTACTGTTTTTTTGAGCTAATATTACTTAGAATCTTCCATTATTTGGCCCCATCATATTTTACAATGAGCTAATGATGGAATATGTCAAGAATCAAATTAATAAAAAAGTAAGATGGTTTAAATTCTCAAAGAGCTCATATTCTAATTGAATGAAATAACACATGTAGGGAGGGTTTAGCTGTAGAGAAGATGAAAAGATCCTGATTGAAGGAAAAGTGATATAATTTTGTAGTTAACCATTTTACTGGGATTATTGTAGTTGATGATACACTTTGCACAAATGGTATAAGTTTTGGTAATAACTGTTGGGAAGGCAGTATTGAGCCTGAGGGTAAGTGTAACAGGGATAAGATATACTTCCACTGAGGATACAGAGGTTCAGATTGAAGAAAATTGATCAGCAATTGGATAGGATGGATTACAAGAGTAAAGGTTCCCATAAATTTTCCTGTTTCACCTCCTCCTGACCAATATGGTGGTGACTTTGGCTGCCATGCCAAGGAGACTGATGATCTTTTTTCTTTACTGAAGATGTAGTTTCTGAGTCCTTTTGTCCTCTTTGTTGTAGCTACTGTTTTTCATTGTTTAAATGCCTCCAAAATGTTCAGTCCAACACGTAGTAAGTGCCTGCTATATACAAGACATAGTCCTGGGTGTTAGGAATGCAAAAAAAGAATAAAATAGCCCTTGCCCTCAAAACAAAGTAAAAAATCCCAAACAACCTTCCAACATGGTCACCAACAAGTAAATGCAATATACACAGAAATAAAGGTACAGATATAGTAGAGGACATTCCATCTCCAATAATTATGCCTTTGCATTTGGTCCTCTATATCTGGAAAGTGTTTGTATATATGTGTGTACATGCATATACACATATAAAGGAAATATAAATAAAACATTTTTAAAACACATATAAAAGTAATTTAAAGCAGTATCAAAAGGAGAGTGTGTTAATAACTGTGGGGATCAGGAAGAAAGCTATATCTCAGCTATACATTGAAGGATTTGAAGATGTTAAGCTAGATGAAAATATATAGTGCTCTCCTGACAGGGGCCATGTACAAAAGGTTAGAGCTTGGAGATGCAATGTCGTAAACTGGGAATAGATAATAGACCAGTTTGAGTGGAATAGAGAGTATATGAAGGAGAATAATAAGAGTTAAGGTTTTTAATTTTGTTTCATTTCTGAGTTTTCAAGACCCATAGCTTATTTTAACAGATTGATTTGGAACTGCTTTATTACACAAAGAGTATTCTCATATTTAACCTATCTTCTAATTTGGTTTACATACAATACATAGTATTGGTTCTAAGACAGAAGGTAAGGGATTAAAAAACTAATTTACCACATCTCAAGGACAGTGCTAATTAGGGATACCAAGAAAGACAAAAGTAGGGTCCATGCCCTCAACAAGCTCATATTCTCAAAGGGGAGACAATACATAAATAACTATAAACAAAAAATGAAATGAGGTATAAATGGAAAGTAGTCTTAGAGAGAAGAAAATAGATGAGAAGGAAGGAGGGACCTGGATAATAGCTTCCGGGAAAAAAAATGGTGGAAGGCCTGACCATCACAGCAATGAATAATAAAAGTCCAAATATATTGCCATCTACAGTACTTCAATCCAAGTTGCTCAAAGTAGATTGCCTGATTTTACCAGATCAAGAAAATAAAAGAAGAAAAGTAGAAAACTGGGGTGGTGGGAAGCAGCAACTAGGTATCCCACTGAAGAGAGAGTCAGGACTGGAATTAGAAAGGTCTGAGTTCTAATCTGACCTCAGACATTTCCTAACTATGGGTCCTTGGGTAAATTATTTAACTCCTATTCCCTAGCCCTTTCTGCCCTTTTGTCTTAAAAGTAATTCTAAGATAGAAGAAGGGTTTAAAATTGTTTTTTTACACAAAAAAGAAAGAAAACAATTGTACCAAAACCAGGGTAAAAAAATATAGCCTTTATTTCCAAAGTTTTCAACTTTAAATATATGCACACAAAATGTTCTATTGTCTTATTTTTGAGTCAAAATATGAAATTATAAGTAATAACTTCTTTATATTTTAATGAAACCATAAGTACATGAGATGACCATTTTTTTATTTCTACAGTGTTAAATTGTTTATAAAAGATCCTCACAGAAATCCATGAATCCAATAAAATTGCAGCTACTCTGCCACATATATTCAATTATATATAAGCCAACAAAAACTATAGAGTAGTTCAAGACTATTAAAGCTTCATTGAAGGAGATTCACATTTCTGAGACTTCCTGAGCAATTTTATTGTATTTCCTGAGCCTTGGGATGTCAAAGGTTCTAGAGAGATTACATGTGCAAAGAATCAGAGTTTGGTTGCTGGATGCTTATTCCATTTTTAGGCAATCTCCTGGCTTGCCTAATAGTTAGCCATTCGGGGATATACTAAGAAACAGTGGTTAGGTGTGAATTCAGTCTAGCCTCTAGCGAATCTGTCATCAGATATTCACTACCCTACTTGTTCCACTTAAAAACGACAACAACAACAAACAAACAACTATCTGGCAGCAGTCTGTCATTCTCTGAAAAATTCATTGCATAGACATTATTTTTGTGGACCAAAAGAAATGATCTTCAGCTACTTGGATAATCACAGGATATTGGAGTTACAAGGGAAAATATCAGAGAATTTCCAGTGCAAGTGTAGCTGAGCATCATGGTACAGCAAGTTAATATAAGAAATTGGGCAAACAGATGGATAAACTAGAAAGGCTTTTTAAAAAGAAGTCAGAATCAAAGAGTCCAATCTAAAGATCCATAGCCAAGTAAAAATTGGGTTTATTTGGAGGTAAAGCCTGGATTTAAAGCAACAAATGATTTTGCAAATCTGGAGCTTGAAGGAGATGAACACATTCCTCTGTCTCTTCCCACCCTACCACTTACTAGAAAAAAGCCTTGTGTGTATGAAAATCTACAATTTCCTTCACTAGGAATTTATTTTGTTCTTTAGCCACTACTGAGTCTGAATATGGTTCCAGTGTGTATAGATCTGGGTTAATATGTGCATGGTAGGACCAACACTTAAATAGACTATAAAGGGAATGTGCACAGAGGCATGCCAATAGACTTCCTAGGTGAATGATGGAGAAGGGCATTAGCATTTGACATGAATGAATAAATAAATGAGTGAATGAATGAATGACAATGCTGGTTAAGCATATTTGTTCTATGTACCAAGGTCTATGCTAAGTGTTAAGGATAAAAAGGACAAATGACAATGGCCTTGACTTTATGGAGCTTGCATTCAAATAGAGAAAAACAAAATATAAGTAAGTGGTGACTAGGAGGGGATATTTTGATTTAGGAAATCAAAGAATGGTGAGTGCAGATAAGGGCAAATTGATTCACATGCCCTTTCTAATATCATTGCCAGTGATCAATTTATTATAGTTCCAAAGCAGGAAATCCTGGGTGTGAGGGATAAAGATATCCATAGGTGGTGTTGATGTCAAGAAGCTGGCTGGGATGGAATGTGAAGCATGGCCAGGAATACATAGATTCTAATAGATTATTTGACTCATACACCAAACTCAGGGTCACAAATCCAGAGTTATGTGTTAACTCCTTAGGGCATAGTCTCTAGTTGTAAAGTATTTCTGAGCTAAAATAGTACTAACGAGTGGTTATCCAACCCTTGCTTAAAGATCTTTCATGAAGGAAAAACTAGTACTAGTGGTAAAAAGTTTGTCGCAGCAAACAAAACTTTAATTTGTGAATGAAGAGGTTGAGATCTGTATCCATGAATGTTTTGTCTATAATGATGCTTCCAAACATTATTTCCCATTTACTTTGTAAATATGTTGTATGTAACAGTTAAAATGTATATTTCCTCCACTATTAAATTGTGAGCTCTTTGAAGCAAGGAAGGTTTTTGCTGCTGCTGCTGCTGCTGCTGCTGCTGCTGCTGCTTCTGCTTCTTCTTCTTCTTCTTCTTCTTCTTCTTCTTCTTCTTCTTCTTCTTCTTCTTCTTCTTCTTCTTCTTCTTCTTCTTCTTCTTCTTCTTCTTCTTCTTCTTCTTCATCCTCAGTACTTAGGCACAGTGCCTGACTTTTGGCAAGTACTTAATAAATGTTTGTTGATTGATCTGTGGATGGAAATAGATCAATGGCTCTTTGATAGCAGTGGTTCTTTGCTATCAATAAAACTCTTTCCATGTCCTCTGTGGTATTCATAAATGTTTAGCATGAACTTGCCCCAAATTGCTCTAGTCACTTTTACCATTCTGGAAGGATAATAATGTCAAGATAGACCATCAATTGATATGCAGACAGAGAATTACAAGTAATTAGCTAAATGAGATTGCCCAAATCTCACTTCTGCTTCTTAGAATCCCTAACTTTCTGTATGAGTTAGCACAAAAGTTACTTTTTATGCAAAACCTTTCTTGTGTGAACCCCTATTCATAGCTATTTCTTACTCTGGGAAGAAATTACTGTGTACTACTTGCCTTACATGGCCCAGTGGATAGAATTCCAGGCCCAGAGTCAGGAAGATTCATTATGAGTTAAAATCCAGCCTGATTTATGTGATGCTTAATATGTGATCCTGAATGAGTTCCTTAACCATATTTCCCTTAGTTTCCTCTCTGTAAAATGAGCTAGAGAAGTAAATGGTGAAATACTTCAATATCTTTGCCAAGAAAACTCCAAATGGGGTCGTGAAGAGTTGAATGTGACTGAAACAACTGAACAACAACTTTTCATTTATTTATTTTTAAGATATTCTTTTCTCTTAGTAGAACATAAGCTCCTTGAGGGAAGGGATTATTTTTAATTTTGTCATTGTATCCTCAGTATCTAGAATAGTACCTGGCATCTAGTAGATACTAAATAAATGTTTTTTAAATTGTTTGATTTTGTGGCTCCATACCATCTCCATGATAAAATATAAAATCCTCTCTTTGATGTTCAAGGCTTCATAACTTATCATTTATCCCATGCACCTTTCCAGCCTTCTGACACCTTCCACTCCCCTTCCTCATGTATTCTGTGATCCTAACCCCCTTGCTATGTCATGAGCAAGATACTCCTTCTAGTTCCAAGTATTTTTCAATTGTTTTCCCTTGTGCATGGAATATTCTCTCACTTCATCTCTGCCTCTTGGCCTCCCTGACTTCCTTCCATTCTCCTTATAGAT
This sequence comes from Gracilinanus agilis, assembly GCF_016433145.1. Lineage (NCBI taxonomy): Eukaryota > Metazoa > Chordata > Mammalia > Didelphimorphia > Didelphidae > Gracilinanus > Gracilinanus agilis. The sequence goes on from NC_058131.1 coordinate 516,143,578, forward strand.
CCCATTTTCAAGAAAAAGCTCTTCCCTAACCCCCTTCATTCTAGTACCTTCATTTATCTTCTATGTATCCTGTTTGAACAAGGATGTTTCCATATAGTCTTTTCCATTAAGTTGTGAGTTCCTTGAGAGTAGAGACTATCTTTTACCATTCTTTTATCTCCATTACTTTGTATAGTACCCAGTACATAGTAGGCTTAATAAATGTTTGGAAGCTGACTGAATTGAAATACTGATTTTGCAATATGATAATATCTCCAGAAGAGAATAAATCGGAAGGGAAGAAATAAAGTAGGAGAAAGTTTAATGAATTTTAATTTAGCCAAATAGAAATTAAAATACCTAAAGAAAAACTGAAAAATATATGGTAAACTGCAACAGAAAGAACAAGGAGTTTATCTAGTAAATAACTGAGTTAACAGAAATAGGGCCATATTTGAAATTTTATCTTGTTCTTTGCCAGAGAGCAACTGATAACTTGAGAGACTGGCAGAGTCTCTGTCATTCAGTTTCTTCATCAATAAAATTAGTATTGTCCAGATCCATTCAGGCCTATCTCTCTTGGACATTGTGTGAAATGACTGATCAATAATTGTAAAATTGCTTTGAAAACATAGAGTGCTAGATAAATGTTCAATATTATTATATGAGTTTACAGTGTGATATCACAGCCCAAAAGGTCAAAGCTATTTAGAGCTAAATACAGAAAGGCATCCTGATGTAGGAATACGTGGAAATAATTCTTGTCTTCATAACAAGTGGGTAGAGGAAGGGGTTGAGGAGATTATAACTGAATGCTGCCATCACTTGGACACATTACAAAAAAAAAAATAAAAAGCCCAGGCAGAATGGAATGCACCATTCACGGAAAGACTCTGGATTTAATGAAGAGGTCATAGGATTTAAAGTTGAAATGAGCCTTGGGAATTATCTTGTCCTCACTTTACAGAGGAGAAAAAAAGAGGCCTGGAAAGGTTAAGTGACATAGCCGTGGCCATACAGGTAGCAAGCTAGAAGCAGAGTTGAAATTCAGACAGTCGACTACAAAACCAGGACTCTTTCTTCCCCAATAGAATATAAGTTCCTTGATGGAACTTCATTTTTTCCCCTTTGTATGTTCAGTGCTTAATATAGTAGCTGGAATGTTATAGGTTCTTAATAAATTCTCACTTATCGATCCACTGACTTATTGATTGATTTCTGCTGTATCGGGTTTCTCTCACCTTTCCTCCAAAAGCCTGACATCCAGAACTCTTGGAACACTAGCCTTTCTCTTATTACCAGTGCTACCTTCCCAGTCTGGCATTAGGGTTACTATAACTGCCCAAATAATCTGATAAAGATGTGGATGGAAGTTAAAAATATAAAATATAAATTTATAAAGCATAAATATATAAATTACATATTTATAAAGTACAAAGCTAAAGAATTCCAAAACCTGGAATTATTTTTCTAAAATGGTGAGTGGAATCAGGAGGAAAACTTTAAAGCAGACAAAAAAGAGATCTCATGCTAGTATAAACAATCATTTAGTTTTTCTCCAAAGCAAATTTCATCATATATAGATACTTGTTAAATGGCTAACTCATCCTGAAAGCTGTGCTAGACATCAATTGATTAAATTAGTGATGTTTTTTTTTAAACCTTACTTTCTATCCTAGTAACAACTCTAAGTCAGAAAGGCAAGGTCTAGGCAAATGAATTTAAGAGACTTGCCCAGGATTAAATAGCTAGGAAGTGTCTGAGTCCAGATTTGAGGCCAGGTTCTCCCAACTCCAGACCTGATACTCTTATCTTTTCTGTACTTAGCTGCCCCTAAATTAGTGATGTCAGAATATAAGATTGTCACAGTATTTATCTTGAGAATTCTGTGACCATTAGGTTGTTTTATTTTACATTTTCAACTTAGTTGTTAATTACAGAGTCATAATTGGGATAGGGTGATCAGGACTTTGACCCAGGACGCAATATTCTGAGAAGGATGCTTCCTGCCCTCAAAGGACACTATTTCTAGGTCACTGTGCCCACAGCTCTTGTTGTTGTAAAATCCCATTCAGAGCCCATTAACTCTTTCAATTCTTCTAGAGAATGAGCCAATTGCTTTGGGTATGACCCACTTCCATTTTCAGAAATGACTATTTTCATGGACAAACTGTAGTTAGGACTACTACTGCCTCTGTTGCCTCCTCAAACCTCTACCCAGGATTAAAAAAAATTCCTATTTGAACCTTTGGCTAGAAAAGTCCTTTATGAAAATAAATCAACTTCTACTCAAGGGTAGGTTTGTTAATCATTTCAGCATCATAGACCTCTTTGGTTGTCTAGCAAAGTCTATGAAATCCTTCCCAGGCAACTTTTTTAATTAAAAAATAATAATAAAACATCTAAGATCACAAAATAAATTAATAACATTGAAATGTAGTTATTATTTTTTTTGGTTCATAGATTCCAATTTAGAAGCCAGGTGTACAGTGAAGTAACCAATTTTTCTTCCAATCTGGACCACAAGATATATAGCATTCTCATTTTAATTATAGGGTAGGGTCATATTTTTGCCCAAACATTTCAGTATCAAAACCAAGATAAATTTAGGGGCAAAAGAAAGGCAACTCAAAGGCATTGGGAAAAAATTATTGAAGGAAAACATACTCAATTAAGAGGAAAAATACAAGGAGTTTCTGTTTGCTAAATGAAAACTCAGAGGAGAATGTCAGCAATCTATAAATACTTGAAAGGTATAAACAGCAAAGAGTGGGAGGAATTCATATAGAAGACATTGTGAATTATTAGTGCTGAAAAAGGTCCTTAAGGTTATCAAGTCCAACCCCTCATATTAAAAGTGTTAAATGGCTTGTCCAAGGTTATATGCTATAACTTGCTGGTTGCAGAACTGGAACTAAAAACCTGATCTAGTAGTCTGTTGCTCTTTCCATTATGTAGTCTATTTCATGGAGACTTGACAAGAAATAATCAGATTTCAAAGACAGAAATGTATGATGTCCTCTATTTGTTTCAGCAATTTTAACAATTACTCACTAAGTATCAGTGGCACTGTGTAAGGTTCTTGGGATGGAAGAAAGAAAATGGGAAAATACTTGATCTCAAGGTGCTTACTATCTGAGATGGACAATTGGGCCTGATATTAATGGTAACCCTTTTGGGAGTGCTTTAAAGTTCATTAAATGCTGTCCTCACAACAAAACCAGGAGGTAGGAAGCATAAGTCTTGTCATTGATCAGTCATTTAAATTAGTGTCTGACATTTCTTGATCCAATCTTGGGTTTTCTTGGCAAAGGTATTGGAAGGGTTTGCCATTTCCCTCCCCAGCTCATTTTACAGATGAGGAAACTGAGGTGAGCAGAGTTAAGGGACTTGCCCACAATCATACACCTAGTAAGTCTGAGACCAGATATGAACTATGCAAGATGAGTCTTCCCAACTCCAGGCCCGGCACTCTATACACATTGTGCCACCTTGCTGACCAAAAATATTGTTACCCCCATGTTAAAGATAAATAAATTGAGACTTGGAGATCATGTGACTTTCTATAGTCACAAAGCCAGGTGAAATCCAGAGCCAGATACAGAAATAATAACAAAAGTTAGAAAATGAGCATATATGGGACATAAGTGTGCTAAGATATTAATAAGGAAATGAGATGATCAAGAAAGGTCCTATTTGGCACCTGAGCTGGACCTTGAAGGAGAAGGATGTGAATAAGAGAAGATAAGAGCAGGAAGGGAAGCTTGCTCCAGTTATGTAAGAGGGTTGCACAAAAGCATGAAGGCAGGAGAGGATGGGAAGATACTGAAAGTCAAATAGTCTAGACACAAAACATAAAGCAGGGAGTAACATGAAATAAATCAAGAAAAGTAGATTGGAACAATATTATCAAGGGTTTTGAATAGCAGTCTTGGTAGAATTTATTTTTAAATTCTTTGAGCAATTGGAAGCCATCAGAAGTAAAGAAGAAAGGCAATGATAGATTCAACAAATTAATTCAAAAGATTATTTGCCAGTAGGGTGTACAACAGATTATATGGAAAGGAGGGAACATAAGTCAATAAAAGTATATTTGATCTTTTGATTTGGTGCAATTTAAAGATTTTGGCTCCCTGCCCTATGAGTTCAGCTGGAATTTCTCTACTGAATGAAGAAAAGTTCAAATCAAAAATGTGCTAGTCCATTTTGCTTTAGCTTGATTATTAAAATCCCTTTCCTGGCAATGAGAACTATTAGCTACTAAAATAATGTGAATGGTAGTAGCTCTGTCCATTTAAAGAGTAAAACAAATACTAGAAAAGCAATCACTTAAACAAACCAGAAATCTTGTGGCAAATGAGAAAAATGTAGGAGCAAAGAAAACTTGTAAGAAAAACCCAAACTTTAGTTTAAACAATGATCTCCCTAGCATTACAAAATAGGTTTTGTAAGATATGACCTAAGGAAAAAAGGATTACTTCAGAATATGAAATGAATCTCCCAATAAAAGGTAATCAGGGACAGAGGCAGGGATTGTTTCATTCTACTCTTTGCATTCCACAGTACCTAGTATCTGTTGCATAGTAGGGGCTTAATAAAATGTCTTATTGACTGTTTAATAGCTGAAAGCTAGACCAGTAGACATCATGACTATCAATGGATCATCAGAAAAAATAGATCAAAAGTAAGCATCATAATACAGTTGAAAAAGCCCTAGCTCTGGAGTCAAAGAACTAGCATTAGAAAAGAGGGAAACCCCTGGTGCTTACTACCTACCTGCAAATAAAGCAAGTTACTTAAGCACACCAGGCCTCAGTATCATAACCTGAGGTTGTTATTTTAAAATAATAGTTTTAAAATATACTAAAAAGAATCCCAAAAATATTAAATGAGAATGTTTGACTAGATGACCTTTCCAGCTCTGCTTCAGGGATTATTAACCTGTGATCCATGAACTCAAATTTAAAAAATATTTTCATATTTATATTTGAGTATAATTTGTTTCCTTTGTAATCTCATGTTTTTCATTTTGTACATTAAGAAAAAATTTCTGAAAGGGGATTCATGGGTTTCACCAGACTGCCAAAGAGATTCATCACACACACACACACACACACACACATACACACTCATGTAAGAACTCCTGTTTTAATCATATCCAAATTTGATCTAAAATATTTCTTTATTATATTATTTTTATTATATATTATTATAGGAGTTAATAATTGTGGGGTATGTGGCTATTGTGGGAAGGGAGGCTTTATAAAGTGAATAATTACACAACAGAGAGTGGTTGATGTTGAGCTTCTTCTCCATTCCGGTTTTGGTGGACCAGTTAATTCACTCTGGTCTAAAACCCAAAAATCCTTCTTTGGATTTCATGTTCTACCTTTGTTTTTCTGGGTATCTCCAGGCAGGAGAGCTGACTGTTCCAAAAGAGCTTTAAGCCCAACCTTGACCAAAGAGATCACCCACACTAGGTGCAGCTCCATGCCATGTCCTTCTTCCTTGCTTTCCAAAAGATAGGCAGTCAACTATCAAATTGTTCTATTACTACTCACATAGTTCACTGAAAGTATCAGCTATACTGACTTACCCCATCACATGTGTTTTTGAGACTTTGATTATTGAAGAGAATGCAAAAATGAGGACTTCATTGTGAATCATACACTATTAGCTAAATCCTAAGTGCCTTGGCAATATAATAAATATTCCAAAGATTTTTCCCTACTGTCTTTTCACAAGCATTAACCAAAGATGCATTGTCTGGAGAAGACAAGCCTTC
>NC_058131.1:516151694-516233341 GCF_016433145.1 Gracilinanus agilis
AAGAAAGAAAGAAAGAAAGAAAGAAAGAAAGAAAGAAAGAAAGAAAGAAAGAAAGAAAGAAAGAAAGAAAGAAAGAAAGAAAGAAAGAAAGAAGAAAAAGAATATAATAGAATGAAAAGAAGAGAAGATGGTGGGGAGGAGGAAAAGGAGCAGGAGAGGAGAGGGAAAGGAAAGAAAGAAAGAGGGGAAAAGGGAGGAGGTGAGGATAAAGGGAAGAAGAGAAAATAATGATGGTGAAGACCTACACCTAGTTCAGTGTTCTATGACACTTTTTCCTCCCAGTATATTGAGCTAAATAGTAAAGGAAAAAATCTTCATAAAAACCCAATAATAAAAGTTAATAAGAATACATAAATAGTTAGATTGACTTCACCTACTTTCTTTCAAAGTATTCTCTTTGTAATACTGTGAAAGAAAATTATTTCTTGTTCGCCATGATCAAAATCCAGAAATATGCCATATAAATTAGACAAGATCTGCTTTTAACATCTCCATCAGTATTATCATTCTATCTTGTATGACTGCTGACAAAATATTCCTGCCTCCATGGCTAGAGACTCATGGTTTCATGATGTTCTTAATATCTGAAAACATTTTGCTCTTGGTATAAAAACAGATTTTTACTCCTAATAGTTTTTCTTCCTCTTGCATCAGTGTATCTCAAACTGTTGTGCTTTTGTTCAATTACAAAGGCCAAAGAAAATAAAACTGTAATCATCTCATGTCTGTTATAGATAGGAGAGCAGGAGACCCTCTGCATTTTGTGCTCCAAATTTCACCTCATGGAATGTTAGCTCTACTAAGAGTTTCATTTTTGCTTTATAAGATGAAAATGACCTATTCCTGGATTTGACCTTATCCTAAATTTCTCATCACCTTGCTATCCATTGTATAGAAGTAGGTCAAATAATTCCTAAATGTTTTAATATTTTATTCTTAAACAACTGAAATCTTTCCTTCCATCAGGATTTCCTGTTTCTGCTTCTTCCCAAAGTTTTATTTTGTTTTGTTTTTTTCACTCTCACATTTTTTTCCCCTAGAGGAGCAAGGTAGTTTAAAATGAGCAAACCTAGTTGGAATTGGTACTGGTCTATCCACAGATCAGCTAGTAGGAAGGAGATAGCATTAGAGTTTTAGCAACCTTGGTATTGTCCCCTGACTTTTCAGTATTATTCATGAATAGGCACATTAAGATATAATAGTCTAGAAAATTCTAAATAAGCATTTGTATATATTTAGGGAAGGAATTGACAGAAACTCATAATTTTAAAATAATCCTCAAGGCTCAAAATTTTACAGAAAAATTATTTTACAAAGAAATTTTACAAACTTTTTGTTTTTCCATTCCCTAGGAAAAAATGGGCTCTCCCTTCTCAGTTTATTTTTGTAAGAAAATCTATGTAAATGTTAATATTCTCTTTAGCTCCTATTGCAAGAAATGTACTATCTCCTTGAGTTTGTGGGTGGAGGAGAGGGAGCCAGAGGTCATTCTAATATTTCAGCCATTTCTTTAATATATCTCATAGATTAATCATTGTTAATAAAATCATTCCCAGAAATCTGTTGCCCAAATAGATTTCTCTAAGAAAATGTAAGTGAAAATAGGAAATATCTATTTTAGTAGCTCTAAAAGTCTATATTTTAAAAGCCTGAAAATTCTAATATTTTATTAGCAAGATTTAGAATATGAAATGGTTTCCATAATGAGATGAAGTTCTTATTTATAAAAATGTCTGCTTCTGACTTAATTGAAAAAAACAACAACAATGAAAACGGTGATTAATATCTGGTCTCTACCATCCCATAGATAGTTATATGAGATACTGCTAGTGTTCTGAACCCAAATAACTAACTCCATTTCAGTTCTGGTATCTCAAACCATCTGCTGCTAAATATGAGTCCACTTAAAAAAAATCAAGTAAAAAAGCCAATGTAGTAATATTTTGAAAACATTCAGCATCATTTACTAAAAATGTGGATGCCGGAGCAAAAATACTTGAAGAATGTATTGAAAAGCAACGCATCTGTTTAATGGCTCTTTCACAGATCCCCATCAGTTTTGCATTGTGGAGAAAATCGCTAGTAACAGCAGTTCTGCATGTATTAACATTTTGCCCTTTTTTCAGCAATGTTTGCTCACTGTAGCTCTACAGTGGGGTAATAATGCTTATCTTTCTGTCTCCCACCCCTCCACCCCCAATTCACAAAGGAAAATCCACTTTCTTTACAGTGGACATAAATTTAACTTCATTTCCTGGATGCTGATGGTGCCTAGCAGCTTTTGGAATTGCTTCACATCTAGAAATGGAATTTTAGCTTTTTAAATGTCAAGAATTTATTTAAAGTTTTTAATATCTGTTTGGGATCTGGTTGTCGAGGGAGTTATTTTTTTTATTTTTTGGTCTTCCATTTGTTAATTGCAGCATCTGATTAATTAGTCATTGGGAGGAGTCAAGATATTTTGAGATTCTATTGTCTTATAAATACATCTGCATTTATACGTGTGTCATAAAAGGGGATACAATTAGCACTCTTCTTAATTGCAACACATCTTTTTATACTGTTTGTAAAACCTGGGAGTTCCTTGCTCAATATTTTCTGATGAAAACTATTTGTGTGACACTGAGACCCTAGTTCATCTTGTTGCATAAACTGAACAAATGTGCCTGGAGGTGGGGAAGGAAAAGAATACAACGTAGCCAGGAAATAAAGTCGACCATCCTCATAAAGTTATTTAGTTTTGTCATTTGACCTTCTTCCATTTGTCTTTGTTCTACCAGTGGCTTATTTTTCTATTTTGAGCTGAAGGAGATAAGCATCCGAACACACTTTATCATTTCCTCTGTTTCATGTTTCTTTAAATAAATAAATTTTAAAAGATGTAGTTTTTAAATTGTCTCCTGCCTCCTTTCTCTACTCATCCTCCCCACCTCATGCAACCAAATATTGACTGACAGCTTAAAAGTGCTAATCAAATCATTTCCCAGTTATATGTATTCAATATGCTGGCTCTCCCTTTTTATTTTTCAGTAACCCAAATCTTCCATCTAGTGTCTGCACTCGACAGACAGACAGATTTTTAACCAAAGCAAATTCAAGTACAGCTTTTAGACCAGTCAAACCCAAGAGACAGGCAGGAGGGCAACCCTTCCTCCGTCGTTCCTCTCTCTGCATTAGCCTTTCTTACTCAGGCTCCATCGACCTGTCAGAGTCATCACAGTGATTGACTGCCCCGGCAGATGTGCTGCTATAACAGGTAACTTGATCATCCAGACCCATCTGTCTCTAAGTCCTCTTCAATTCACACTTTGAAAAATATTAGAGATTGGGAGGGGTTGGATTCTTTGTTGTGATCTCCCCCCACCCTTTATTTTCTTTCTTTAAAAAAAAAACAGAAAAAAGGTAGGATATCCGTATTTCACAAAAGGTTACCCCGGGGTAAATGAATGGTGATATGTAGTACTTGGGCTTTATCTTATTGAGATGAACTGCTTCCTGGCATTTCGGTTTCAACATTTAAAATGGACTAACAATGTCTGGGAGGATTTGAAAACCTGATTCCCGAAACACAGTCTAAAATTAAGGACAGTTTTTGAGAGGAACCAATGATAATAATAGAATGATGTTTCAAAGATAACAGTTTCAGTGTGAGTGAGACAGATGGGCTGCTTAACTGTGCTTAGTGAGAGGAGGGGGACCTGCTTCAGTGGAAGCACTTTTCTCTCTTCTCTTCAGTGCCCACAGCCTGGCAAATGTTGTGACATCATTAAGCTGAATTGCTGATTTCAGATGGGCCTGGAACAAGAACGGGCAGGGGTAACTCAAGCTTCATGCTGAAATGCAGTTAACTAATTTCCTAGTGTCACTATTTCTGATAATTACTTTTCACCAAAATATTTTGCTGTGCTTGTGTGCAGAGGACTTCATTCTCCAAGTCAATATCCCAAGTGTGGAGTCGTGCAGGATCTATCAACAGCTTCTATTAAGAGAGAATGTAATCTTGGTGTGATCGGTGGCTAACACTTTTCTTTTCTCTTTCTCAGTAAAGTCTATTCCATACCCCCCATCAAAGGATGCACATTGGCTGAGAATGACACAGTTCAACATATAAGTTAAAATAACATACTGAAGCAAGCAAAACAAGGTAGAATGAATGACAACTGACAAAAAAAGCAAGTGAACTCAAAATATAATTTTTTTCCCAATGAGAGGAATAAAAATATGCTAAGTGTGTACATAAGCAATGACATTTGCAGGATCAAAAGAGATAAATGTCTGTGGAGGGATAAGCCACCAAGGGAGGCCGAGCGCATCTCCTCATAGGCATGGTAAAATGAAAAAAAATCAAAGGCTAAAATAACAACCAGCCAAAGCTGAAATTGAGTAGAAATTGTTCAGTCAATAGGTATGATTTAGGAGTGAACACTTGTGACATGTCATCCCATTCTCACACAACCCACCTTGGATTACAAATGTAAGTCATGCCAATAAATTTTTAACACACTATGACCAAATTCTGACTGCTTACTCAATGCTAAATGCCTACTTACACACATACTTATCTCTCTACCTGATAGACCCACACACAACCATGTGTGTGTCTATGCATGTATATTATATATAATGCATATACATATATGCATATACATACATACGTACATTTGAGAAAATTATTTTACTTGGCTATGGGAGCCAAAGTTTATTTTGGTCAAACTTAGTCAGTTTATGTCACTTGCATAGAGCTACATGGCCGAATTCCAGCATAATCTTATTTAAGCTCCTTTTTGGGAATAAACACAAACATTCTTTCTTCCTCTCAGAGGAGAAATAGAAAACCACAATTTTCAAATTTTGAATTAACACTAACTATCCTTTCTTTTTCTTTTCCCCATGACAGAAATACATTCTTGTTACTAAGATTACTTGAAGCATCAGTAAGTAACAGTTGCTTGGTTTGACTAAAGGAACCACAGGTTTCAAAGCATTATTTACCAAATAGAGATTCAGCTGATGAATTCAGATTAACAGAGATCACATGTGGTCCGCCACCATTCCATTTCCAATGCAAACCAGATAGATATATAGATAGATGAAGAAAAGAGAGAGAAGATAAAATGAGATTCGATGAGAGGAGATGAGATATTGTTTCAAACAAGCCCTATCAAAGTTTAACAGATGCATTAGGGCAAAATGAGAGCATGATGCTATAAAAGGACAAAAATAGGATTTGGAGGAGAATTAGCAGTATTACTGAAAATAACTCATTGGTCTTCCATTTTAAGCTCTCTGTATTTATCACTATAGACTTCATTAGCTCTGAATACCTATTGGTGAAAGTAGAAACTCCAAGTCACACCATTGATGTTCTCTGAGTGCCACATGATCAGGTCTATAAAGTACTCTGGACATGGTGAAGGAAGTGTCTGTGTTTATATACTGTGTGTGTGTGTGTGTGTGTGTGTGTGTACATTATATGTATATAATATTTTCACCTACATCTTATCATGTGACCTGCATTCTTAAAAACAACTAGAGATTTTTCAACACTCCATTTAGTTCCTACTTTCTAAATTCTGTTTCTTGTTTTCTCCTTGGAGTTCTAAATGTTGCCTTAACATCTTTAGGTGTGATATAGATAGATTTAGAGTGATATAGTTAGCAAGTCTCAAGTTGCAGCTTTTAAATTCATTTGAAAATCTTTTTTTTTCCTTGGGGGAAACAAGTCATTCTTAGGAGCAAGTGACACTTCATTTTTATGGCATTTCTTGCAAATGTACTTTCCAAAGGTGCTGAATTTATAAAATTTTAGGAAAAGGCTATGAATTTTTTAATCAGCAATTAATCTTCTAGCTCACAATCTTTCCTGTATGTAAATTACCCAGTACAATTCACTCCTTTAAGCACATGAGTATCCACTGGCAGAAAAGGTGGAGGGGGAAATTCTAATGAATGTTCTCAGACTTATCTCTTTAGATATAGCTTAACCCACATCATATGCTTGGTCCTCGTGGCTGTAATTTGCCTTTATTTTCTTTCATGTAGCTATAGGATGAAATAAATTAGAACTCTGGCCTTCTAACATTTTTTCAACTAATTATATCCATAGAAGGACTTCAGTGTAAATATGATTTTAGCAGTTTATAACAGGAAAAGTGGCTTCCACTTATATTAAGTTCAAGTTCTGTATATTCAATTACTATTAGCAAGCACTCCACCTACTGGCCCAAAGCATGCCAAGCAAGCCTGACAGAACATAAAACAATTCAACGGGAATGAGTTTTCCTTCCAAATCTACTCAGATGGCAGAGACCCGAACCTCTATTTAAAGACCTTTTTATGATCCCCAGGCGGAGACTCAGTATCGTTCTGACTTACTGCTCACCACCCTTAAGGAGATTCCAGGTATTTATACTGCCAAAGTGACAAACTAAGGGAGACGATTTTTAACATCAACTCTGCATGTGAGGGTAGGATAGCTCACTGAGAGGTGGGTTCTGGCAAATAAACAAAAGAGAACAAGGAAAAACCATCAATAGCTTCGATATGTAATTAATATGTAAACTAAATTCATGGATGTCACTATCTCTGTGACTCCATTTATCAATCTCAACATCAAGAATCAGTTTAGATTTTTCGGTGCATTTGTACAAAGACAAAGAGACATGGAGAAACGAGAAATCATTGTTACGATATGAATCAAAGATACTGCTTTTATGTAGAAATATAAATACAGATATAATTTATGTGCTCACATATATTTTTAATGTCCCACATAGTAGCAATAGAAAAGCAGGCACTTGTAAAAAAAACCAGACCTTTAACCATTGCCTCCCCTATGAACTTTTCAGCTTAGTAGTTCCAGTAATGACTAATTATATGACAGAGAGAGATTAGTATTAGGTATTACAGTAAAATCAGGAGAAACTGAACCAGCTCTGTTCTACAATGTCAACACAAAGTATAAATCATAACCTTCCTCCTACCCCACCCACCGCCCTCATCCCAATGTCTCTTTTTAAGGACAGCTTACTATATAATTATTGCTACTGTGCCCATATTATAGTATATTTGAATGTGGCAATAAACAATATGGCAATTAATGCGAAATAATACAAGAGCAAATCAAGGCATGAAGGCAAGATATAGAAGGCAAAGCAGCAGGCGCATAGGAAATAACCTTAATGGGCTGTAGAATGGAAATGCTTTCTACAATATTGTCTTTTGTGGTAATGTGAATTGAGAGAGGAAGAAAATGACCATGTGGATAAGGGTGGAGGTCATCAGACTATATGAAAATTCCTTCAGATCGACTTTCTTTTATCATCAGTTTTCTATCTTGGTCAAGAATGATGATGATGATAATGATGATGATGATGATGATGATGATGATGATGATGATAACTAGCACTTACAAAGAACTTCAAGGTTTGCACAGCATTTTATAATTATCGTCTCTTTTGATACAATAAACCTGACAGATAGGTATTATTACCTCAATTTTCAAATGATGAAACTGAAGCAGGGACAAGATAAGTGACTTTCTCAGGGTCACACATCTAGTAAATGTCTTAGACAACATTTGAACTCAGATTTTACCTACTCTGGATCCAGCCGTCTATCCATTGTGTGCCTAGTTGTGCCATGGAGAGTTATCCAAAGCATATTTATTAACATGAGGTCTTTTGCCCCTCGTAGCTCTCCTACTGATGATCGAAACAAACATGAATATGATATGATACCAAGACACGGGAGAGGCATTGATTCTGTATAGAGAAATGCTTACTTTTCCACTGGTGTCTAGCTTTCTAATTGCTTTAGTTTAAGCCCAGAGGAACAACATACGTTCTAGGCAGAGCAATTGCTGTCCCAGGTACTGATAGTTCATTTTTTTTTATTTTACCACTAAAGTGTTAACAGCTGAAAGAACCCATTCCATTCAGCATTTCTTTTGCAAAGCAAAGAATGCCGAATCTTAACACATGACTACATAACAAAATTTACCTGACCCTTCTAAGCTAAGCAAAACAAGACAGAAGGCCCTCTTGATAGGATGTATCATATATATGTTCTGAGGCTGTGCTGCCCATATGTTCAATAGGACTGTTGAATCTCAAAGTTATAATAATTTGCAACGAGGTGCCAGAACCAATTATTAAATATCATATGATCCAACAGAGATGAAATAAAAATATACAGGGTCGATTTTTACTGGCTTTGACTATTATAAAGCATTTAAAATACTTGAATTTACAGTTTAACTTGAGGGTTGTATTAACGACTTCCTTATGCTTGGATTTTGTTCCCAGCCGGATATCATAAGCTAAATGCAGATGGCACACTTTTCCAGGGACAAAGGGATTCTCGCCCTTATCCATTTTTTTGATTTGTATATCAACTCAGGAAAAGGAGATATGCTATTATGATGTCTTCTAATAATGTAAACCTTTATTCAAAAGAGCAAGTGACAGCCAAAAGTACAATTCAAGTGAGAAAAAAGGTAGTGTGTGATTAGATCCCAGAATGATACTGTCTCAGCCAAATAGCTGCCTATAGTGTAGAAAAAGAAGACACTTAGAACTAAGTGTAAACAGTCATAATTTATTTACCATGACATCTCTTAGACATGAATGAGGGAACATTCTAAGTACCACTTCCCATCTTTTAACCAAGGTCAACTGCTTTACACTCATCTTTGCATTTCTCCACTCAGTAAAGGCTATGCACAACATAGATCAGACTTTTTTTCTGGTTTGGCCTGCTGTGAATTCATTCATATAGGGATGACACAAATCATGAATTCTTCTGTAAGTTAAAGTCCTGGAGAGTCACCTAGGAAACGACCTTATCCATGGCCACCCAACTAATATAGATCTGAGGAAGGACTTGAATTCAAATATTAACTCTGGGGCTCACCTCCTATCTACCAGGTCATGAAGTCTTTCATGGGTTGGGCTTCCTATTAGAAATTTAAGGAGCTATGGAAATGGTAAGGGGTCTATCTTGAGCTCTCACAATTCCCTGGTAAGGTTGAAAGCATTCTTTTTGTATTCCAATAAGTCTACTGAACCTTGCATCAATGCTTTTGAAGTAATAATGTGGAGTAGTGGAAGAGAAGAAGAAGAAACAAGCCTTCTCAATGTCCTTTCTTGGAAAATCAAAGTCTACCTCAGGTGAGAGCCAACCTGAGGTTTCTTTCTGGCACATATTAGGAGAAGATGCTCCTGTTTCTTCACCAGTATAAATACAGTATATCTTCAAATACTTCAGCATAATTACTCCAGGAAATTAAGGTATTTCTATCCTAAGTTATTGGAGTATTGCAAGTATAGGACCATGTTTGTCTATGTATGTTTACAGCACCTGTCAGCCGATACATGAGAAACAAGAAGAGTAATGTAAACCGATCCCCCTCTTTTGCTGAATATTTAATGCAGTCTGCTAGAAAGAAAAGCACAAACATTCTACTTTTCCAATGCTTGTCTTCCTTGCCCTCTTCTAATTTCCTCTGGGGAGAGATGGGTTTCGATCTTGGTCATTGCAAGTGCCCATTTACTTCAAGATATTTGCCTTTCAGTCTTGGCTTTCTTCCTGTCTCCTAAAACGAAATTTATTTCATTTTAGCCACCTCAGAGCAGACTTGTGTGTATATATTTTCAAGGAAATTGGATTGTCCATATGGATTTTTAAATCAGTTTTCAGCTCAAGTTCAGAAATATGTAAACTGTTGTGTTGTTGCATCAGGCAGGAGTGGAGTGCATAGCTCATATGTAGCTCATTGGTCCTATAAAATGATCTTTAAATGAGACAACTAGTATGTAAGTTGATTAAAGTGGCCAATAATGGGAAAACAAGTGCCCATTCCAAGAGCAATTTCAAGACATTTAAACCCAGAGAAGTTGCATTATATGTTTTTATTAAATTGGGGATATATTCACACTTATTGTGGCTGGAAATTTGAACCAATATTTTCTATCTTTGGTTTCCTTGCTTGAAGATCCCTTAATGCGCTGAAGATATAATTTATAATATCATATGACTGTTTTAAGTTTGCAAGTTACTGTTTCTAAAGTTGTAATTTAATTTCCATTGACAAATGAGGCTTTCATATAAAAGAATATCTGGTCTAAGATTAATGTAACAAGGCCTTAAAGTTCCTAAAACATCCTGACTCTTTATCATTTTTATCTTATTTACAACACAAATCTCCCAATTTTAAAGAGCACTATCATTTAACACAACATCAAGTATTAGCTTTCAAAGATATATTTAAATACTATTTTTGAGCATAGACCTGCTGTTTTTTTCTTTTGATAATCTTAATAAGAAAGGGAAAAAATTAATATTCTATTGATAAAAATAATTTCTAATAGCAATTAAAATCTTTCCTGCAATGTATGCAAAGTTAAGTATCAGCAATAACTTTAGGAAGGAAAGTTTTTAAAAGAATTTCTAGCAAAGATTTAGGGGATCTAGAAAAATAGAAATAATAATGTTAAATTGCATGATAGGATTCATAGAAAGAAGTCATTAGGCATTTGGGGGTAAAGGATCTTTCCCATTATAAGTAAAGCCAGCATTCTTCACTGACAGGTAAGACTAAGGATAAATTGGGGACGAGGAGTGATCAAACAGGTGACTAGACAACTAGATTAGAATCGTATAAAACTGTTCAACAGAATGATGACGGTCAGAAAACTGCAATGGATCTGTCACTAGATTTCCCAATGTCTGCTTATAGTCTAGTTTTGCCCTGGGCCAATGCAACGCTGTCTGACTTCCTTTCAAACTATCAATTTCATTCCTCTTGGCAGGTAATCCCCCATGAATGAAAAGATTTACAAGGGTGCAAAAGTGTTAGGCAAAAACATTGGTTAGGTGAAGGAGGCAGTATCACTATTGTGTATTCCTTATAATTCTCCAATTCCACACCTCTCTGTGTGACTAATACTCTAATGTGGATACATGGGAATTAGCCCAACCCTACTCCCTGTTTTTGTATACCACAAAGTCAACAACGCTGTGATATTTCTATGTATACTTGCTTACTAATTATCACAAAATACGAGAGCAGAGACTTGGGAGAGTCAGATACACATTGGACATCTTTTAAAGACCAATGGAAAGAGTTCTTTTTAAAAGGATTTGACCTCATTTTTCCAAAATTGAAAAATAACACCCATTCTCTCATTCTCTTCTTCTCATGGCTCTATTTGGTATTATTATGTTTAAATATTCCTTTAAAGAAAGGCCATTATAGGCAGCATATATTACAGATTATTCATAGCAGTATTGGGAAGGAATAACAAAGACCAGAGCAAAATAGATGTCCTTTGATTAGAGAACAGCTGAACAAATTTTGGCTCATGAAAGGAAGAGAATAGAATAGAGCTTAAAAATGAAAAATAAGCAGTCAAAGACCTCTAGGGACATAACTATGAAATGGTACCATATGAAGTAAGCAGAAGTAGGAGAACAACATAAACAATAATTACAATGTAACTGGAAAGAAGAAAAAAATAAAAAGAGCAGTATAATGTGATGACTTGGGAGAAGAGCAAATGAAGCTTAGTCATTTCTTTATAGAGGTGTGGGGCAATGGGTATGGAATATTGAGTACATTAGGTTGACGATTAGTGTTTCTATTTGCTGATTTGTGTTTCTAATTTTTTTTGCCTTTTTATTACAGTGATTTTTACTCTTAATTTTTGCTACAAGTTTTGGGTTCATTGGGTAGGGGAGGATAAGGAATATTTTCAGAAATGAATGTTATATTAAAAAAAGATAATCACTATTTTTTAAAAAATTAAAAATAAATAGCATGGTACAGAAGATGATGAGATGCCTTAGGACTCATGGGGTCCTGAATTCAAATTCCACCTTTGCTGAATACTACTTATAAGACTATGTGTATGTCTATTAAATCCCTTAAATAATTCTGCAGTACTTTAAAGTATTGCATAGTTACCAATCAATGTTAGTAGCAGATTTTCCCCCCACACTAATAGTTTCCCATTCTGATGAAATCACAGGTTCAAACACTACCTGCTCACCCCCAGCCAGCAAAGTTGGGAAGATACTTCGAAATTCATCTTAATAGCTGAGTACCACAGATATCATAAGATATTTACCTAACACCAAAAATGGTTGATTAAAAATACTCATAAAGCCATAAATGAAGTAACATACATATAATGAAAGCTTATACCAAGGAGAAAGGAAATTACAGTATTATGAGAGATAAGTAGTAGTTTTGCTTTTTTAATTTTCAGTTACAATACTTCTTATCAGGTATCGTGATCAACTTATTCAAATCCATTTCCATAGTTGAATCAAGGGCTATATAAAAAAGGTGATCTAGCTATAAGGGGCTGGAGAGAATAAGCTGCCTTGAAACTTGCTTCTTCTCTGTACCTGTAAATGTCTCAGAAGCCCAGATGTAATTGAATGCCTTAAATATGAAAAAATAATCAATTTCACATTTAAAATAATGTGCCCGAATGGAGTAGATATGTCTGCTTAGAAAAGGTTTTGTCACTCAATGAAAAGACCACAGGATTTGGAGTCAGATCACCTAGTTTCCCATTCTGGCTCTACCAACTGTGATACTTTAGAAAGAATATAGTACATGAAGGGTAAGGAAAAAAAATTGAAGAGGACTGACTCAAAATCATGGTTTTATAAACTAGAAGTCATGAATTCAAAGCAGATTGGGTCCTGATCATTGGGAAATTTAGATATGTGGTATGATGTAGATGGACAGAATACTGGACTCAGAATCAGGATGATCTGGTTTGAATCCTAAATCAGGCATTTACTAGTTGTATCACCCTCCACAAGGTCTCTCTTGGTCTCTGTGTCCTCATCTGAAAATCAGAATAAGAATAGCCATCAATCAACCAACAAGCATTTATTAAGTACCTGCTATGTCTCAGGTACTGCTCCAGGCTCTGTTGATAAATAGACAAAATGAAATTATCCCTATCCTTGAGGATATTCTATAGGGCTTTTGTGAAGATTAAATAAGATAATTTTGGTAAAGAACTTTATAAACCTTAAAATGCTATATAAATTCCACATATTATTATTAGTACTATGTGATTATACTCCACTAACATTATCACATTTTCTTTAAATAGGAGTATTTTTTAATTTACTTCATAGGATCTTAGATTTCAATTTGGAAGGGATCTTAGAAATCATTTTGACAGTTAAGAAGAGAATGCACTGGAGTGGGGAGAAGCCTAAACAGAAAGTGATTTTAGCAGTCCAGAGATATGATAAAGGCCTGTTTCATGGAGATGGCTGTATAAATGGAAAATAAGGTATAAATTTCTCTTTTTTTAATTTTACTTTTTAGAAAATTTTTTCCATGGTTCCATGATTCATGTTCTTACTCTCCCCTCTACCTCCTCAAACCCCACAGCCCGTAGCTGATGCACATTTCCACTGGTTTCTGCATGTATCATCGATCAAGACCTAATGGTATAAGTTTCAAAGGTAGAAAGAAAAAGACTTGGAAAGAGATTAGAAATATTGAGAGAGTATGAGTAAGGAGTTAAGGATGGCACTGAGGTAGCCAGTTTGGGTAACCAGAAGGAAAATGATGGTACCCTGGACAGTAATGGGGAAACTTGGGAGTTCAAATAACTTTCTAACAACACAGGTCTGACCATATTATATCCCTTACTCAATAAACTCCAGTTGCTCCCTAATATATCCAAAATACGAGATAAAGTCTTCTCTTTGCGATTTAAAACATTAAAGCTCAAGACAATCCACAAACTGGCCCTTTCTTACGTTTCTAATCTTCTTACATTTTATTCCCACCCTCACCCCCATCATCTACTCCCTACAACTACAAATGGCCTGCGTGCTGTATTTCCCACATAATATGTCAACTCTACATTTTTTTCTCTGGCTGTACCTCTTGCCAGAAATACTTTCCCTCTTCATCTCTACCTGTTTCCCTAGCTTCTTTAAAGACCCAGAAATCTCAATCAGCTCTGCCTTAGTGATTTCATTCTGAAATCATCTTTATATATTCCATACATATCTTGTATTCATATGTTTTTTTACATGCTATCCCCTTGTTAGAATATGAGCTTCTTGAGGGCAAGGACAGTGTATGATGCCTGGAACATAGAAAGTAATGATTGCAATCCCAGATTAAACAAAACAAAACTCTCTGAAATAACAAAAATCCAGAAAATAAAAACTGATCCAATAAACTTCTTCAGTTTAATTGTTAGAAAATTCAAAATATGAATCTTCCTTCATATCCCTACTATCAGGACAGGTTATAGGCAAAGTTGATTGGGCTAAAAGAAAATAAAATGGAAGACATAATGTTTCATAAGAACTGATTAATAGAGCCTCATCCTTCCATAAAGGACCATCACCTAGTCCAATATCTACAAAAGAAAGGGAAATATACCCAGGCACATTATTTTAAATGTAATATTGATTTTTTTCATATTTAAGGCATTTAATTAAATTCAACAAATATATGATAAATGTGTACTTTCTTCAAGACACTCTTACCAAAGGACCCTTGTTGATTGTGACAAGACATACCAAGGACTTCCTGAATGATTGAGAATGATTCATTTTAATCAGCATATGTCTAAATTGCCAAGACTCAATTAAATTTCTCCTCAATAAATTAAAATTATTTCACAATCATCCTACCAACAATTATGTTACAAAACAGTATAGGAATGCAAACCATGAAAGAAATACTATAAACAATATTTTAAAAGGATAATAGTTACTTTACTATATTATGTATGATTATATATAATGCTTTGTGCAATATTGTGGACCTTAATGGAGGCACTTGAAGGTACAAGTCCTCTTTTGAAGGCACAACCATAATTCATACCTTCAAGTGCCTCCATTTAAATCATTTCATTAGCGAGACTATTGTCTAAGTCCTACCATAAATCCCACCCAACATGGGGCTTACCCAACAAACTATAGGTATTCCTCTAGATGTCTTGAGATTATGTGGGTGTCAGCATAGCACATGGCTTATCACTTACCCTTTTCATATTATGGCCAAAAATTGTGTGTACAATGCCTAGCTATAGTTCCATTTAGCAGCAGAAATGAGCTTCTATATGGTGAAAACATCTATATAAGTCCTAAAAATTTTCTCGATCATCTGATTATTTCTCCAAAACCAAAATATATGGATTCATGAAGAGGAAATGGATTAGGATCCATGAGAGAAACAACAGTGATTTAGTCATTTTTCTCACATACAGATGCAAGAGTGGCCTGTGGTTTGAATTCCTGTCCATTTGCTAGCAGCAACTTGTCCAGTACCCATTTTCCTCACCTTTAAAATAGAAAGGAAGAGGTTTTTGGCTAAATCACCCTCTGACATCCCTTCCACCTCTTATCAGTCCTATGAATGGAGGAGGCACTTAGTAAATTTTTATTGAATGAAAAAAAAGAATGAATGGATGAATTAATATCATAAAAGAATGTGTGAGTGAGGTCAGATATTTTAAAACATTTTACCCATCTTCTGAGACTGCTAAGGGTCAATTTCATGGAAAATTGATTAATTAGTTGAGGGAACTTTTGTACTTAAATATGTCCTTGCAAATAGCCACAGATGCAAATACTATGGAACCAAAAAACTGCAAGATGAAGACAAAAAGCCTGGCAAAGCCACTTATTAAAAATGCAGACCCCAGTATTTTAGCCTTATGATGGCTCATATGGTTTGAAACATATGCACTTCTAAATATAGGCTAATTTCATACTCTATTAAAGAGACATTGTAGGAAACAGATCTTTTGGTTAACTTCACTGGCTAATTAATAGCCTGCTTGTCAAAATGCATTAAAGACGAAAATTGAATCCATTTTCCCCCTTATATGACAGGTCCATATACACACAGCCATATAGGGACCTGCTAGCATTTGTGAGCTCACAGATGTGTATATGCATGTATGATTTTTAAATACCTATAATTTATATTACATTACTACTCAATATTGAATGATTATGGGGGAAAAAACTGAATTTACTCTGCTGACCTCAGCAATCTTACACATAGTTAAATATTTATGGTAGACTAGAACATGAGAGAGGCTATAGAGGCTTCTCATTTTTAGCAATTAATTTTATTGACAGAACAATATTGAATGTGTCTTTATCAGAAGGGCAACATAATTTACATTCTATTTGTAAAAAAAAAAAAAGTGGTTACAACCTGTTCCAATTCCCTATGTCTGAATAGATATGCTGGTCTCCTCACTCCCTCTAGCCATCAGACATTTTTTTTCCTGATCACACTAAACACAATCAATAAATTCCTTAATGCCTGATAACAATCTTCCCTAAAATCAATGAAGAAACTTTTCCATGCCTTTTAATTTACATAACTTAACTCTCCAGTTATTCTTCAGTGGTGTTTTGTTTTTATTCAGTGGATTGAATGCTGTGTTATATTTTCAACAGATGTGACTTTGAGTGCCCTGAAGAATAGTTCTTGCACTAAACTCAGAATTTACAATGAGCATGCCCTCTAATGATTTCCTCATCCTCAGCAGACACTTAAAAAGTGACACAGAAACCAAGAAAAAAAATTACTTAAAGGATCAGTTACATCTAAAACGATGAAATCAATAACAATATTTTCTCTGGAATTCTTTCTTTCTGATAGGCAAAATCTTTACTTAAAAGCCACATTAAAATTTAATCACAATCTGTGTGCTTTAGCAATTGATAATTTCTGGACAGCTGTCTTCGGCTTTGTTTAAGTCTTGTGTTCCTTCTGCTTAAGTCCCGTCTTTTTATAGCTCCATTAGGTATATTGGATTCTCAACTTTCATATGTTACTATTTGATCACCTTCAGAAGTAGAATTTATGGGTTTACTTTCTCCTAGGCACATTTTTGTATGTATGTGTACATATTTGTTTTCTCCCAGGCCTACATATATATATATATGTACGTGCACATATATATATATATGTACATATATAATGCTTTAACATATATTTAAATTTATTTATATGTATATAAGGTGTGTTCCCAGGAAATAAGTATGTGTGTATGTATATGCATATACATATATAACACACATACATATACATGCACAAACACACATACACTTGTTTAAAATCTATAGATATACAGGGCAAATGGAGTTTTGTTAAGAAATATTTAAAAATTGAGTATTTTTTCATCGTGTACGTAGAAAGACTACTAGACAGAACACTAATTCAGTGATATAATTTATCCTTTATAATCTGCACTGTAAAGTGACTCTGCTCTGACTAATGTTTTTGAATAAGTGAAATAAATAAAAGGACAATCATGTTAATGAATGAATATATGTGGATGCCTACAACCTCTGTTTTTTTTAAGGGACAAATAGCAAAGTGTTAAGCTTAGTTATTCCTTCCTCGCTGAAGCATAGACTTGGGTAAGAGCAGTTACTCCAATCCCTTGATTCCTCTTTTTTTTTTTTTTCTTATGCCTCAAGGGACCTGACTAAGGAAAGATTATCTTTCACAGAACTTCCTCTGATTACTGCCTAACTCTCTGACCACCTGACAAGACTGGTCAGACTCACAGAGATAATGTAGTGTTTATTATAGGAGGAGTATTTAAGGGAATCGATATATTAGGCTAGCATTTGAGTTTCAAAGACTGGGAGAGCTGACAGAGTGGTCATACTATCGTGTCTTGTGGTAAAACATTTTTCATTCTGCTATTTTAATGTCCTTAACTAGATCAATAAGGCTAACTATATTTGCTAGGCTTCAGCCCCGTAAAATGTATTACCTGTTCGATAGCATAAATGAAATGTCGGTATTTACTTTCATCCGGTTGTGCATCAGATGCTAATTAATTAAATACTTCTGCTGATATTAATAAATAAGTAATAATTAGATACACACATTTAAAAAACATAATTCAAAATGAAGCAGATTGGAGTGGCTTGGGAATATAAGTAGCCATATAGTATGTCAATTAAGAGAAAAACTGAAATATTCCAAATATGTCCACAATATGTCCAAATATGTCTGCAATATGTCCAAATATATGCACAATGTTGCAAAATTCTGAATTATGCATATTTTAACATATAGAGTAGATGTAACATGGACCTTTAGGCTGGCTACCCAGAAGGAAAAAAAATACTAGTATTGTGAATTCAAAACATTTTTCACCCAAACACATAGAGATTATGTATAATAATTTTTATAGCTATGTAAAATATGTAAATTATTCAAGCCAGACAAATTAGAGCAACTATAAATTATTACCTGGTTGCCTATCATGAGAGCTTAGTTTCTGAATACTGAGATTTGACTTTAAAACTAAAGGTTTAGCTTCTTTCACATTGAAATTGTGTTTTATTATTAGAGATAAAACGTGACATAAAAAAGACTTTTAATATGAGTTCAAATATGTGTACCTTGAGTAGGGTCTTCTCTCCTGACAGCCTGATCTTTGTAAGTTTTTAAATGTCTTTAGCTGGTGGTTTTTTTTTCTTTATTTTTCCCACCATCAGATTTTTTTTTTCTTTTCAGCTTTCTATATTCCAGTTTGTTAGCTTTTAATGTTCAGAAACTGAGGTTGCTTTAAAAACAACCTCAGAAGATGAGAAGAAAAAAAAACACACATTTTTTTCCAGTGAGTGAATCTGAAGTAAAATCGCTTTAACACTTTTAAAATTATTTTCAGAAGCATTTTTCCTAAGATCAGAATTTGACACTATTTTTTTTCTTTGCAGAATGGAATATGACTCTTCATAATTAAATTTCAGTGTTCTCCACAAGCACTTGAAAAAAATCATTTCCAAATTTTGGATCTAAGTTATTGGCTCACTTTGTTAAGAAATGATAAACATATTAATATCAAATAAAATAATAAAGTGACAAAGAGTTAAACTAAGAATTTCAGCTGAATACACTAGCAGTTTGCCTTCCTGACAGCAAAAGCCAAGCTAGTGGTTTAAAAAAAATTGTAAGTTTGAAAAATGCAAATGGTGTTATCCAAATATGCAGCCATATGTCCACAATACACACATTTTTTTGGAAAAATTTGTAAAGATTTCTACCACAGAAGTATATCTCAAAGTGCTGGGGCCTTGTTTTATATTGTGGGAAGATACTCAAATTATGTTTCAGTATCTGCTATATATAGTATGCAATGGAAAATACATATTTTTCTCATGTTTTAACAAAAAGTTACATCTATGTTTTAACACTTCATTGTGAGTAGGTGCTAAACTTCATCTATAACACAGAGAGGGAGTGCAATCTTCCAAAATACCCCCCACTTTTTTTTTAATAGTATAGCTTTCCTGTGGGAAAGCTTTGTTTAAATGATAGTCATGTGGAAGAGTGAGTAACATTCCTTGGAACTAGAATCTGGGCACAAGCATAAATTAGTCCCAGTGATGCGATGCTGCAAAGTTTGGATAACCTTTAAGCAACTTTGCTCTGATGATCACAGCATCGATAACAATAGGAGAAAGGAGGCCAAATACAAGTGGTTAAAACTCCAACAGGAAAATATCAATTAATCTTTTTTCAATAGACTCGAATTATGGGTAATCCTCTCATTAAAGAGTTTGAACTTTTCTCCCAGTAAACAAAAGAGGGATAATGAGTGATGTGGTCTGACTTGTTTACATGGAGAATCTTCAAGAGGCTTAGACATAACCTCTCACCACAGAAGCCTTCTTAGTCACTGGTCACTAATTACTCCCTTTTTAAAACCATTTGTTTCAGAAAAGAGATTGTGTTTGCAGGCTTAGCATGAGAAGATCATTTAAGGACCAACATTTTAGACTCAAGATAAAGGCATTCAATAGTATCGAAATGTCTAGTTTATCAGGAAAGGCGTGTAAATTTGGGGGTAAGTATCCAGGTGCCTTGTAACTTTGGAAGAGTCTTGTGGTGGATGTGAGGGAAAATTCAACTAAAGTGTGTGTGTGTGTGTGTGTGTGTGTGTGTGTGTGTGTGTGTGTGTGTGTGTGTTTAGTGAGAGCTGATTCCTAGATTGTGCTCTCCTAGCACCCTTGGAATTGTCATCACTGTCACTTGGGATTCAGTGCTGGGTGGGAGAAAGGACTGAAATCAGCATCTGCCATAACGTCTGCCAACCAACGTTTACCCTTGATATTCAAGCAACTTGAAAGTAAATATGTTCATAGTCCACTCACCATCATCCAAGTTTCATTTTAAAAATCACTTGATGATTTCAGATGGCTCTATGGCACAAATACCAAGAGTCCTTAAGTATAGCTACAAACATTTAAAATATATTCAGTGTGTTTCAATGGCGGGCATGAAATGGCGACTGAACAACACAACTACAGCTGCTTCATATTTCTTTGAATAATAAACACAATTGAGTTTCTCTCACACGTTCTCTATGAGAGGCAAAAGATGCTTCAAAAGAATTAAATTTGCTCACAGAAAGGTCACGCAAGATAGTGAACATGAGTTATCTCCTGTTTGGTTTTTGTTGTTGTTGTTGTTTTGGTTTTTTTACTACTAATACTATTCAGGACTTGCAATCTCACCAGTGTAGGAAAGTCTAGGTGTGGAAATTCCCCTCCATTGCATGCAAATCAACCACTCATGTATAAGTCGGACTCTTAGATTTGCCTGGGTCTCTTAAGGATTAGGAACTTTCTCATAGTCACGTAACTAGTTGGTTTTTTGTTTTCTTTGATTTTTTTACTTTAAAATAGTTTTATTTATATTCCATAATTTGGTCAAATACTGGCAATTAATTACAGGTCAGAAGTAATATCTGAACCTTGATCTTCCTGACTGCCAAAATGCACATTATGCCAAGAGTAATAAATTTGGGGAAAATGTATATTAGAGATGCAGAAAGCGGTATAACTCAGTCAAATGAATTTTGGAGAATTTTACCAAGTCAAATTAGGAGAACAAAATTATTTCTCAAATGAATGATGAAAATAGATGGAAATAGAAAAGGAAAAATCAGTAGATTTGAACTCTAGTGATCTACCTTTTTGATGAACTGTATTTGCTACATAACTTCATTTACTATATTATAAAGATGAGGGAAATAAAAACTTTAATTAGTAATAACTAAGAATTGATTTCTCAAGGTTACAATGGTATGACAGTTTCAAAATCATATAAGCTTCAAATGAATCATTCAATACCCAACATATAACTGGAATAAAAAGGAGATAGTGTGATATAGTAGTAAGAGAATTCAAATTAGAGAAAAAGACCTTGGTTCCAATATTAGCTTTTCCATTTATTTCCTGTATGACTTGGCATGTCATGATACCTCTCTTGGTCTTAGTTTTAATTAACAAAATGAAGGTCTCATCCAGGTCCAATTCTGTAATAGTAATATATTCATAAAATCTTTCAGATCGACTATTGGATTCTGCTAAGTCGTCTCATAATGAAATTATTTGTGTCGTGTTTTAATTTCATCACATGAATATACAAAAATTTCTATAATAAATAAGCTCTAAGGATATTCCCAAGATAGATATATTAAGTTCTGATACTATGATACTCAAGTACTCAACCTGAAATAGGTATCAATGTTTCAGTTTCTCCATCATCTCATCTATTTAGCTGTTCCTTCCCCTCAGTCAGATCTGTATGCCTTTGATGTCTTCTCTCCTTTTGCACTTATTGTAGCTATTCCTTCACAAAGTCCACCTAATAATGTACTGGAGACCTTTCTGACTGCCCTTTTACATTTGCCAGTAGAAAATTCATGATAATCATCTGTTATCCTTTGCCCTTGCCATCTGAGTTGGCCACTTAGTTTTTTCGATCATGGAAAAATTGTAGAAACAAAATAATCCTTCTTCAACTAGTGTTCGCTATTATAATAATATTTGGCTTAACAGACATTACTAAATCTGATCGTGCTTATGTTTCCAATGCAGTAAAGAATCAGTATCCAAATTAACTTGAATTTTTTATGAATTTTATAAAATAAATGTATGTTAGGGATGCAGAAAGCGGTATAACTCTGTCAAATGAATTTTGGAGAATTTAACAAGGTCAAATTAGGAGGACAAAATTATTTCTCAAATGAATGATGGAAAAATGGAGAAGAATTATTAAGCAAGTACTATTTTATGAGTCTCATGATAAGTATTAATGGGTACAAATACTAAAAACAAGACTTCTGCCCTCAAAAAACTTACAATCCAAAAGTAACAAGACAACACCATTAGAGGAGTACTTTGGTTATGGGAAATTACCAGTATTATCACCAATAAAGTCCTGGGGCAATTGATTGAAAAGCATTTGGGCAAAATAGTGTTTTTTTAATTGGATTACAGTTCTCAGAGCTAGTGGAGAAGAAATAGGATAGTGTCTTAGGAATAGGCCCCAGGACAAGAGCTGGAATATTCATTTGGAGGCTATGTACAGAGGAAAGCCAGACCGCCATCTTTCACTTTAAAAATTCCAGAGGCAATTTGTAGTTTTCCTTGAGATGTACTATCATATCATTCAAAGTAACTTGACTGCTTGTTTTTAGTATATGTACAGGACATAGAGCTGAAAGACATCTGAGAGACCATCTACTCGTTTTACACTTGAGAAAAGAGATTCAGAGAGATTAAACAATTTGTCCAATGCCATACAGACAATAAGGAGCAGAGGATGGGGCTGAGAAAGGATTCAAATGTACATCTTCCTATAGCATGGAGTACCAGAAGCTAACTTTTGAATCAGAAAGACCTATATTCTGCAGATACTAGTTAGGTGACTATGGACAAGTCATTTACTTTCTATAAGCCTTAGTTTGATAACCTATAAAATGAAACTGATAATATACAACATATATTATATACGAAATATATTTTTACATATCTGACAGGATTGTTAGAAAGAACAAATGAGACCTGGTATATAAAACACTGTAAAACCTCAATATACTATATAAATGACAGTTACTGATATTACAACATGTGGAGTTTTTTTCCTCCTATTTAAAAAGAATGGAATCTGATTTCATGAAAATTGTCCCCATTTGGCAAAATCACAGCTGAGATAGAATTTTCTGTTTCTTAGCTGGTAGGGACAAAGGTGAATAGTATTATTGAATTTGTTCAAACAAAGAATCCTCTTAAAAAGGAGCCATGGAATATTAACCATATGTATCTCATTGAGAAAAGTGAATAAAGAGATCGTTTTAAAAGAATTTTTTTTCAGACAACATGATTTTGCAACACTAAATGATTTAAATTTGTTAAAACTAAAATTTCAATAGTTTAACTGGAATTGTGGTAAACAGATAACTACCACAGTCTTCCTCCCCATATTGGTCCTGTCATTCTTCCCTACCTATAGCCACTAAATGGTCTTTAATCCGAGTCCCCATTTAAAGTCCTTTAGGGCTATTGTAACTCCATAGAGGGAGGCTCTCTACAATTCAATAAGCAAAAGGAATAGATACTAGAATTGTGATTTCATTGGCATTGGGAATTCTCTGTTGAGAAAATTCCCCCCTTCCAATGTATTTGGCACTTTCTCTGCAACTTAAAATCTTAGAGTTGCCTGGGTGACTTGCCTAGGATCACAAAGGTACTAGATGTGAGAAATAGAATATCCTGGTTCTAAAGCCAGATCTCTCAGCTCTATGATATGATTCCCTTTAGTCAGTCAGGAGAATGAGTTATTTGTGTCATCCTCAAAAAGCTCAATATGAGCTTTAGTCAAAGTTTACTTTTGTTATGCTTTGTGTGGTTGGTGAAATTACACAAGCTCCAAACAAGAAAAACATTGTATTTATTAAAATCACATACAAAATATCCCTCTGCCCTTCTGCTTGTTTATTTTTCCAAGTTTCTGTTTGTTAGAGCTTTTCTATTATTGGAAAATAATTTTAGAGATGCCTTTACACCTACACAGTCACACAGTCCCTGTTTGATTCCCAGACACTTGTGAAACAGCCCACTGTTGGTGAAATGAGAGGTAACTACGCCAATTAGCTTATAGACAGTTTTTGTCAATTTTCATCTTTCTTTTTTACTGTTAGATTGACTCTATACTACTAAATGTTTTTCTCTTTGGATTATCTTCTTGGGAAGATTTTGTATTCATGGTGCTCATGTAATATTTGAAAATTACCATCAAATGATTTAGAGAATTCACTATTTTCATCATACATTCTGTTTATCAGTGCTATAATAATGATGCTTTTTGCTGCAGAGGGCATCTTAGGCTTTGCATATTCTATTTAAGTATGTATTATAAACATGCATCTTTGCTTTTAGGCCAAAGAGTTGGCCTTGGAGTCAGAAAAATTTAGGCTCAATTTTGTCCCTAAACCATACTACCTGTGTGATTGCTGACGAAGCTCACTAAATTATAGAGATTTCAGGGGGCAGCTGGGTAGCTCAGTGGATTGAGAGCCAGGCCTAGAGACAGGAGGTCCTAGGTTCAAATCCGGCCTCAGACACTTCCTAGCCGTGTGACCCTGGGCAAGTCACTTGACCCCCATTGCCTACCCTTCCCACTCTTCTGCCTTGGAGCCAATACACAGTATTGACTCCAAGACGGAAGATAAGGGTTTAAAAAAATAAAATAAAATAAAATATAGAGATTTCAAGTTACAGAGAAGCAGTTATCTGTTTCAAGAGACAGGAACATCTATTTTTAATTAATATTTTCCCAATTAAAAAGCATTTATTTTCTCTCTCCCCATCCACCACAGAAAGAAGGAAAATGAAACTCATAAGTTCATATTAGTCTTTAGAGGGAAATATTGACCCTTTGTTTTTGCTTCTGTGATACCTTCTAGGCCTGTATCCCAGTGAAATGAAAAAAAAAAAGAAGAAATATATGATGTGTATTTTATGTATTATATGGATAGAGATAAATAGAAATCTATCTCTATATATATTTATATGTATCCACATATGTGTGTCAGTTTTTTTAGTGATGCCAAATAACTGGAAATAAGGTAGAAGTACATCAATTGGGAAACGGCTGACAAATGATGGTATTTTAATATAATGGAATTCTATTGTGTCAAGAAATGGGGCTTGGGGGCATTTCCATACTGAAGAAAATATAGGTCTAGACATAAACAGAATAAAATCCTAAAAAATAAGATCAGTAAATGAATACATCCAAAGGACCCATTCTGTAACCTCATACAGCTATCAGCAGAGGCCCTACACTCACAGTTGGTGGTCAGGAAATCAGGAAAAGCTAGTTTTGAATTTTACCCCAGACCCTTTCTACCTGTGTGAACCTGGACAAATTATTTAACCTCATTGAGTCTTACTTTCATCATCTTTGAAACAGGAATGATAATCATAGCATAGGCCTAAAAAATAGTTGCGAAGATGAAATAAAGTAATAAATATATAATACTTTGCAAACCTAACATTATATGAATGAGGCATAAAATATTAGACCAAATCATGATATTTATAACCTCATTTCTAAGTAATATTTTACAAAAAAGAATGTTCTATTACCAAAAAAAAAATCTGATGGCTCCTTCCTCCCAAATTCATTTTTATTTCTAATTACCTTAAATATAAGAAAACCATTTTTACCTTTATTCTTCCAATCTTATGATTTTAAACATTGAAATAGCCCCCCTTCCAAAATGGTATGTCAAGCTGGGCCTTACTAAGACACAAATTACTCTTAACAAGGAGAATCATGTTTTCTAGGATTCAGTTGTAACAGGACAGATCTGATTGGAAAAGTGAGTAAAGAGTTTACTTAAGAAAAACATTTTAAAATTGTTTTTTCAAGCAATATGATTTTGGCAACATTAAATGAATTGTTAAAACAAAAAATTGTATGCTTTCACTTAATATGCAAATTAAGTGAAAGCATACAAATGTTCTTTCTCCATTAAAAAGAGGAAGCAGGTACATTAAATGCTAGAATCAGAAATGAAATTCTTTTGTTTTAAAACATTTCATTTAATTTCTAATTATGAATCACTCATTTCTACTCACTAATTGGAAGCATACAAGGGGCAAGAACATATCTAGTAATTTACATTTTTTAAAGTACTTCAGAGTTCAGTATAGTAGTAAATCATTCAACATACAAAGGACCATTGTGGAAACTCTTATGAATTTCCAAGGCAATTGGCTAAAATATATATACATACATACATATATATATATATAATGCCTTGTAGGTTTACAAATACTTTACATGTACTGTCTCATTTGAGCTTTATGATAATCTCAAAAGACAAGTGCCATCATCCTCAATTTACAGATGAGGAAACTTAGTCTGAGAAAAGTTACGTGATTTGCCCTAGGTCATAGAACCAGGAAACATCCAAGATTGTATTTAATTCTTTCTCAAGTACAACTTACAATTATTTTACTGAGGCTCACACATCTAGTATCTGTCAGAGATGGGACATATGAACATAGGTATATTAATTTAAAGCTGAAAGGGTTCTTAGACCATGAGAAAATTGAGGTATGTAACTGGCACAAAGTTAAGTAACTTACAAAAGTAATATGTGCAAAGATGGGTTTTGAATACAGATCTTCTGACTCCAACAACAGTGTTCTTTTCATAGTATGAATTAAACTTAGGTCTTACTAATAATTCCAAATATAGTACTCTATGCTACATTATCTCTCTTACAGTATTATATGAGGTCTAATGATAAGTTTAGCTAATATTATACTTATTGGAATTAATCACATTTTTTAGTATTGAAGGGACAAATCCCTCTATTTCCATTCCCACCTACCTACTTCTATAATAAAGCTTCCTAAATTAGTTTGTTTTTCAAATTATGGTAAAGTCAGAAATTTAAAAAGTGAAGCATTTTCCCATCCATTTCTTTACCACCATACTCACGAATAGATCCTTTCTCACTCTTTGTACTAATAATAAAGTGGAGATATTGACATAAGCAGACAGATATAATAAAAGAAATATATAATTAGTTTCTCTAGGTGTAACTTTTTCAGATTAAATCTTAACTAACTTCCTCCCTATAAACTCCAAGTTCTCCCCATTATAGTCTGTACAGAAATGACTTCATATTACTTCTTAGCCGAGATGTCACAGTCAAACAACTTCTAAGTCTTTGCTCTATTAAATTATTAAATTTCCTTTGCTACTATTACTTATTTAAGAAATGTCTCCATCTCCTTTAAAAGTGTTACCTTTCATAGAAAAAAAGTTATGGAATAACCTTTTTGGAATTAAATTGGGAAATCAGGTGGATTGTAAGTACAAAGAAGAATTTTCTATAGAATAGACTTCATCTTACTTAGATTTAAGATTTGATAGGTACTCTGAACCACCATTTAAACATAGCAAAGGAAAACTCATTTTATCCCACTCAGTCAAAACCTTGTTCAAAACCTAGTTAATCTCCTGTCTTTTCTAGAGAGAGAGAAGAAAAGATATACACATTAGTTCAGCCCTTGCTTCTGGTGAGGGGGAATGAAAAACTTCCAGAATGGAAGAGAGAAAGTCACAGATGAGTCACTTAGTAGAATAAAATCTGTGCTTTTATCAAAACTTTCTGTGACTCATCTTTTTTTTTTGTCTCCTCCTCAGTATACCATGCTAAAGTCATTGCTTTAGTCATACACGTCTGGGGAAAATGCATTGCAGTGAATCTCTAAAAATGTACATGAAATGATGTTACTAAATCACAATTTCCCTAAGTGAAAAAAATGACAAAAAATATTAACTCTGCTTGTACACATTCCAAGTGAGGGTGGATTGCCCTAAGATAGAAAGTTTGGAGCCAATGGAATTATTTTTAAAGTGAAAAATCATTGTTTCTCTTCTGCCCCACTCCACTGAGATGGAACACTTTTATAGAAGTTATATAGAAAGACTTTAAAGTCTTATAGAAAAGACTTTCTATATCTATAGACTTTTCTATCAATCTTTCACTTTCCAAACTTTCTCAAATTTCTTGCACATACATAGTAAACTATATTTACAGTCTGAGTCAATAAATACTGTGTGAAAAAATAATAAAGGAACCTTGCAATCAAAATGTATGAACCATCACAAAAAACAAATATTTCCTCTGTCTGGCTACCTACAAGGCAAGAGTGTTTGGAACTTCATCACATTTCCAAATAATTCCCATTCCTTTCTTTTTCCAAGAACACAGAGGGCTAAGAATGCCAAAGGCCAGTGTCATTAAACCTAAAATACTTAAATTTGAGGATAAATAAGATGATGTCTCTAGCTTTAATCTGAACTGTTGGCCAACAAGGGGAAAATTACATAAAGAATCATGGCGACCTTTTGAATGAATATATAACCACATAGTCAAGTCAATAAGAAGGAACTGCCTGAGGGAACAATTTTGGGGATACAAAGAGCTCCTTTCCTATGTCTAAGGTAGTTAGTTAGGTGTCAGAAAGGATTCAATGCTGAGTCTGAAGTCAGGATGAACCAAATTCAAAGCAGCCTCAAATATGTACTAATTGTGTGACCTTGGACAAGTCACTTAACCTTTGTTTGTAGCAGTTGGCTTCAACTTTAAAATGCAGATAATTATAGCACTCACCTCATAAAATTGTTGTGAAGATCAAATGAGAGATTTGTAAAGGGCTTACCACAGTACAGGGGCAGCTAGGTGGCACAGTGGATAGAGTACCATGGCTCATTATCCTGAGATCAAATCTGGCCTCTGATACTTACTAGCTGTGTCACCCTGGGCAAGTCACCTAACTCTCTTGGCCTCAGTTTCCAGATCTGTAAAATGAAGTGGAAAAGGAAATGCAAACTACTCTAGTACTTTGCCAAGAAAACCCAAAAACCTGGGTCATAAATAATCATACACCACTGAAAAAAGACTGAAACACAATAATACCATACCTGACACAAAGTAGACACTAAGTGCTTATTCTCTTCCTTCCCTAAGGAAGCTAGGTGAATAGGGTATTAGTCTCAAAGGTAGAAAGAGTTGTTAGAAACCTGCATCAGACACTTACTAGCTGCATAACTAGTAAGTGAACTTCAATTTTTTAATATTCCTTATCTATAAAATGGAGATAATAAATAGTACCTACCATATGTGGCTGTTCTGTGAATCAAGTGAAATGATATATAAAACCCTTAAAGTACTACAAAAATGTGTGCTATTATTATTAAAACTCAAATATCTCCAAATACTAAGTTCAAGCTCATTTACCAACTTCACAATCTGGAGTAATTATTGATAGGACAGTAAAAATGAATTAGGATACACACACAAACATATGTATGTATATATGTAGTTTATATGATACAGTGGGTAAGAAGAGAGCTTGGAGTCAAGAAGACCTTTGTTTTAGTTCTACCTCTGACAAATACTAGCTGTGTGAACTGGGGCAAGTTATTTAACCTTTAAATGCTTCCAGATAATTCAGTAGGATTGTATTACAAAGTAGAACTTTTGGTGGAGGGCATTTCTACCCACCAATTTCCCACACAGATGAAATCATGGGTCTATCTCTTCTGCAAAAAAAAAAAAATGTAGGTGATGGCACAAATGTGGGTTACTGAGTTCTTTACCAGGAAGAGATTTGTGAAAAATATTGACTTTTAAAGGTTTTTGCTATTTTTTTTTAAGGAAAGAAGGAAAGGAAACAACCATTTATTAAGCATCTATTATGTGCCAGGCACTGTGCTAAGTGCTTTGTGGAATTCATAGCCAAAAATCTTTACAATAATAATAGTAATAATATAAGCTGGCATTTACATAGTGCTTTTGAATTTACAAAGTATTTAATAAATTTTATCTTATTAATCTTGAGATGTAAGGGCTATTATTATGTCCATTTTACAGATGAGAAAGCTGAACTTATATCTGAGCTAACTTCTTCTTGATAAAAGATGCAGTACTTTCTCCACCACTCCACCTAGCTGCCTTTGTGATTTCTCCTTGATTAGGTCATGTTAAATGAAAAGATTTGGACTAAGTAAATTATGTGGAATAATTCTATATTGTTTAATTTAAATAATGGAATCAAAGTGATTCTGGACTAGTTTTTCAAATTAGTACTTTTTATTTAAGGTGATGCTATATTTCTTGTATACCAGAGTCTTGCACTGCCTCTAGGTAGCAGTTGCTTAATAAATGCTTGTGGATTAATTGATAGACACATTGGGGAATTTTATATTTATAAGCATTGCATGTATTTCACCATTTAGAAGTTTGCAAACTAGGATGACATTCCTTCTAAAATACACATTACTACACGTAGGGTAATTGGAAATTCAATTTTGAGAACTTAATCACAATAAAGGAAGATCATTTCTTGAAAGTTCAGAGAGTACCACCATTTTGACCTTTGGTGCTTAGGAGGAAATGGAGAGAGTAGCTTCAGGATCCTACTCATTCAGTCTTTCGACTACAAGTTTCTTGATGGTTGACCCCTTCATCTTCTTCTAAAGGACAGATCTGACCTTATCTCATCTCTCTAATCCTCAAGTAAAGTCACTGAACCCAATGTCTGGGGTTAATTATCTGGTCCTCTCCAGTCATCTTCTTACTCTAGCCTATTATGCTTTAGAAATCCCCTCTTCATGTTTGGTGCTCACTTATTGCCTAGGAATCTAACTGAGTGGCAATTTTATAAGCAAATAGCATTATCAAGAGTCCAAGAATTTCAGATTTGGAATGATTAGTGAGGCAATCTAGTCCAACTGGTATCCAAAGAGTAACCTGTTCTATGACATTTCAATAACTGTTCTTACAGCTTTTGGTTAGCTCCCAATATTGAGAGACTGTGACTGTTATGTTTGATAAATATAGAGATAATCCTCTTACCCATCCCCACTGATGATGAATTTTCCTGACAATGGCTGGTTCTGGGTTGAAGGACTAACGTGTTGATTAGTTCCCTATCTCTATTAAATTAGTCCCTGTGCCACTAGATGAACTCTGAATTTCCAAGTATATTTAATATCATGACCACCTTTAATAAAATTCAAAAGGTCTTAAAGCTAAAAACAATTAAGTACCAGAAAGGTAATCCCATGAGATTCTGTCCAGGGAAAGTTGTCTGATAAAGCTTTCCTATGAGAATTGGGTCCACATGAGATTCTCAACCTAATAAACATCTCACTTTCCAAAGCAGATTTGTTCATTACATTATTCATACAACATATTTAAACTCAGATGGTTTACCCTGAACCCTCTATTTTTACAAGAAACACACATCTTCTCTATTATTAGCTACAACAAATAGAAGCAATTTTTCTTTTTGTTGCTAAAAAATATACCGAATTAAAAATGGATATGCACATATACAGCTGATACTATAAGGGTGCTAACACCCAACATGTCAAGTGACTTCACTGAAGCTGTATCACGGCCAATAAGGTATACAACTCTCCCTCAAACTCAAATACATCTTCCTCCCTTTCTTACACTTGATCTTAGCCAAAAGGCCGAGAAGCAAGTCTCTCTTTCTTAATGGAAAAATAATTTATTAATGACTCAGTAGACACCAGATTTTTCACCTCTGGAGATCCAGTATCTTACTAAATTAAATTTCTAAATAAAATGTATTTGGTTTATTTTTTAAATGTCCATAGAACAAAGGCTTGCCTCACAATACTGCCACATTTTAATATGAATTGTTAGTTTTCACCCCAGAAAACATGAGGCCTATAAGGAAAGGTATTGTGGATGGATATTTAAATATATTTCACATGGACATGTTTCTATTATACCACAGATGTCCTAACCAGTTATGGCAGTCATTCTTTACTTTACAAAACTAAAAGACATTGTTATTTCTGTGGATAGGACCTAAGTAACATGGTAACATGAAATGAACAGCGGTTACTTTAGGATTTTTAATAAGTAACTGAAAAAAAAGGCAATTATCTAAAAGTCTAGTCTAGAACTAAGTGAAAGCATAGCAGGCATAAAGGAAACTATGTAGAGCTAGTAATAATTAGAGGTTTGAAGAGTCCATCTCTTCCCCTTTGCCTTGGTTTTTGCAGGAACCTAGGAAACTCTGAATATATGCAGTGCAAGAAGATGTCCAAGAATTCTTTGTCTAGGAACTAAGAATTATAGAGTTAGAGAAAGGGCAATAATATCAAGCAATATGTGTTAAGTGACTAATAATTTTTTTTCCTTTCCACATTATAAGGCTTAGGAGAGCAGCACCTCAAAAATCTGAAAAATTCACATAACATTTTTATCCTTCCATTGGCACCAAAGAAGAAGGCTGAGGGGTTTTTTTTCCATTTCTTTTCTTTTTGGGGGTATTCACAGTAACATAAATTTTGGTTAAGTATTTGGTCAAAGGCTATAGAAGTATAGGTAAGTCAATGCTAATGCTAACATTTCTTGTTTTTTTGTGTCATCTGCTGACTTTCACATTCTTTTCACAAAGTAACTTTTCCTTAATTTAACTTTAAAAAAGCAATTGTGTGGGGGGCAGCTGGGTAGCTCAGTGGATTGAGAGCCAGGCCTGGAGACGGGAGGTCCTAGGTTCAAATCCGGCCTCAGACACTTCCCAGCTGTGTGACCCTGGGCAAGTCACTTGACCCCCATTGCCTTCCCTTACCACTCTTCCACCTATAAGTCAATACACAGAAGTTAAGGGTTTAAAATAAAAAAAAAATTTTTTTAAAAAGTAATTGTGTGTATTTATGATATTAAAAGAAAAATACATTGATATTATACAATACTATACATATATTTTTTGTATTTGTGAGTTTCTAAAACTTTTCTGCCTTTTGCAGCTTCCTCAAACTCCTCCAAAATTCCCATTTAATTTCTTATGCTTAAGCATGATATATTGAAACCCCAATGGGGAAAGTCATGATGAGGAAGGGATATAGTATTTTGAAATAGTGTGTCATTCTAGTTTTGAAAGTAAGAAACTGTCTTTTGGAGATGTGTGTGTGTGTGTGTGTGTGTGTGTGTGTGTGTGTGCTGATGTGGTTAATAGTATTCTTCAAAATATCAAAGAAAAGAACGCACAAGATAATACTCCTATCTGGTTAATGGCTTCTTAGGAAAAAATATGCAAGTAGAGCATATGCATAATATAAAAAAAAGAGTTCCCCCAGTTAAAATAGCTAGTTATTTGCATAATCCCAATAGCCATATATTAAACCAATATATATCCACTTTTATTTTAATATGTCTAGATGGAACAGTAGACAAAATAGGGAAAATAAAGGAAGTGACAACATTATATATGATGAAATCTAGTTCTTCTGAGTAATCTCAAATCTACTTTTCCTTAATTATAGAACTTTCTCCAAAATTCATTCCAACTTTTGAATGAGTCAAAGGAGGGAAACCATTAGATGATGCCAAAAATATAATGGTATGCATAGCAATTATCCTCTGACCATTTTATTATACCTTTTACCTTGAGAGAATCAAGGACAATTTACCTGAGAGTCATTTCTATGTAGATAGGTTATGCAACCACAGCTTGGATTCTCTTTGCTTCACAACTGAAAAGTAATATATAGGTAGATCTTCAGCAGGATGTAGTCCATTGAGTTCCATATTTGTAATTTTCCTTCAACATGCTGCCAAGACTGAACAGATTTATGGCCCCCTAAGCACAAATGATCAATCAAAATCTCATGGCGTTTGTTGTCTGTTTTTAAGGTTTACAATTACATAGTGCATGAATCATATTCCAATATACTACACAATCAATAAAACATGACTCCATGCATGTAGCAAGGTTAGAGGCTTAAAATGGGTTACACACAAAAGCAAGCTTTCAACAAGCATAGGCCCCTATACCAAAGATGACCTGTAGACTAAACAAACTCATAGAATCTTTTTTTTCTCTTAGAATCTTATATATTGTAGAAGTATTTTAGAATATATATTCCAACCTTAAGTTGAATTTAGGAATCTCTTCTACAATATCCCTTTTTGTTAATTCCCCAGTCTCTACTTAAGTACATTCAGGATCAAGCAAATAGTATATCATCTCATTGTTAGACATTCTTCATATATTAAGCTAAAATTGTCTCCATGGATCTTTTGTTCTTTGACCATAGTACTCTTCTCTGAGTAAACATAGGACAAAAGTGGTTCCTCCTCCAAATGACAGCTCTTCAAATCTTTGAAGGTCTCTAAGATTGCTTCCTTTAATTTTTGTTCCTCTAGACCACAAATCAGATGCTTTAGCTTCTACTCATGAGTGGTAGTTTTCCAAATCCTCACCACTTTGTACTCAACTCTAGCTGGAGAGTACAGTTCAAGTGTAGGACTCTTCACTAAACACAGTACTCCAGTTGCTGTCTGAATAGGCTAGAAAGGCAATGTCTACACACTACCTACAATAAGAATCAATGTTTTAAAAATCAGAGGAAGGCACAGGAGACTAAATGAATTATCCCCAGTGGCATACTACGGATATCAATACTATTTCTCCAATAGCTACAGTAGAATGAAACTATATCACAGTGGGTATCAGGTCTTAAACTACATCACATGGGCACTGAAAGAATTATCTGCATTAACACTTTCTTTATGGCAGTGAGTTTCAAAGACTTTTCTAAGTTGTCCTAAAAAAATAAAAAAGCCTCCTGCAGCTGGTTACTCTATTTTTGGCTTCTCCTGTCCCTATTTTCATGGCAGCTGAAAAATATTAATGTGAGAAAAAGTATTTTTTATTTTAGTCTTTAGAGATGAATTCAACAGAAAACCTTTTGACTTCAACAACCATGGCTGAGAGTCTCAGGTTCATTACAGAGAAATGTACAATTGGAACAACCTGCGGGAAACAGAATGTTATGTAAAATAATACTGTTCAATGTACATATGACTTCCCCAAAGAGTATTCTGTTTACATATAGTGCTTAATAAACATATTTCACCCAAAGTAATGCATCCCTTAGGAATAATTAAATAAAATAGGTGTGTAATCAATCTTAGACATGAAAAAGGCAAAGTGGGAGAAGATTTTTTTTTTAAATTGAACTGTTTAATAGGGAAAAAATACACATAGTTGATTTATTTTAAAATAGGAAAGACATTTAGCTTTGCTAGTGGGTTTTCTTCCTGATTTGTTATTAATATTCTGTATATACTAAATGAAATGCTTTAAGATATTAAATGAACTGGAAGAAAGGATTCATCATGTCTGATTTAGTGATTATCTAAAATGCACAAAATGTAGTCATCTCTCATGATACATTTGTAAGAATGACAAGTTGTTCCAGTATTATTGACTTCATCAGATCATATAGTGAAGTATTTCCAGACATATTGATAAATCCATTGATTCCTCCCTTCTTGTAGTCACTGGACTATAGAAAAAGGGATCAGTAGCCATTTGACCTTCATTGTGTATTAAATAAACACCAGATGGCAAGGATTCATTCACTAAATCTATTCTTTCTTCTTCATAGTCATGTTCACACTGTTGCTTCCCACTGAGTCTTTATCTTTGTTTGTCATGGTGCCAAAGCTGCCTGCATAGCACCTTTCATGCATCACAGCTCTCAAATCTCGTCCCATTAGTTTCATTTTGTTTCCATCATAAATAATCTACTACTTTCTCATACACTCTTTCATTATCTAATCATGGGCTGGGACCTTAGACAAAAGAGTAAAGTATTAAAAGGTGAGTGAGTACAGTTTGTCCACTTGGTTTCTGGCCAGTATATAAATTATTGATTAAATAGACAAATTCATGCAGATTTTAAAGAGCCAAGAACCTAAGAGAATCAAAATATATTTTCTGTCTTCACTTTTTTTAACCCTTGGAGAATCAACCTAAAATTAGAGGGAATGTTTTAATTCCAAATTCAATGCTTTAATGAGATCATCCTGGCAGCACAAGGTTGATCCAAGCTAATCATTTAAAGGGAAAAAAAACAGTGCCCTTTCCTTGAGAGAATTCAATCACTTTTTTTCCCTTCTATGCCATTCTCTGGACTCCCTTGGATGTCATCCAGTCTTCTCGACCCTGTTGAAATGCTAGTAAGGGTTAACAACCTAACTGAACTTGTTCTAAGGGTATTTCCTAAGTGAATAAACTTCAAAAAGCAAAGAGTGGGCAAGCCTTTTATGAGAATGATGTGCCCAGCCAAAATAGGGGAGCTGGTAACCTGCTGGGAACTGGAGTTATATAAGATTTATTGCCAACTTTGAGAAGTTTAGCACAAACAGGGAGTGTTCACTAGGTCTCAGCAGTGCAGTTCTTCTGGTTTTCACAAGAACTTAAATGTTGAATAAATAAAACACTTTAACAGCTGGATACAGATGCTGCCATTATTTCAGGAAAAGTTAAGAAGTTTAAAATGCAGTGTGTAGGATGCTGTGAATATGTCACCACTGAGTTAAGTCATCACAGCCTATTATTCACCAGGGCAGGCCAATTATCAGGGGATAATCAGACTTGTAATGAGCATTCTGACTGGTCAAGAGGGCCCTCTCACAGTACAGTATTCCCCATCTATAAGACTGATCCTA
This sequence comes from Gracilinanus agilis, assembly GCF_016433145.1. NCBI lineage: Eukaryota > Metazoa > Chordata > Mammalia > Didelphimorphia > Didelphidae > Gracilinanus > Gracilinanus agilis. The sequence continues at coordinate 516,188,120 of NC_058131.1, forward strand.
TGTGCTAAGAATTTCAAATGTTATAAATAGGTACTTTTAAAAAAGATTTACAATATGTTTGGAGGCATTCAAGTTATATTGGCCAGAACTGGGGCTTTGTTTCCTGAAGATACTTCTGATGAAGAACCAAATACTCATATTACTTGGTGAAACATATGATTAATAAAATGAATCCTTAAAAATACTGGGGCATGGGGGATGATGATAAACAAAGCCAAAAGAACAAAATATTCATATTACTTGATGGAATAAACTGTTAATAAACTCAATCCTTGAAATACTTATTTTTTAAAAACCAGTTGTAAGCATTTATTTAAATAATTTTTTATTTGAATGCTGCATGCTAACACTGAATTCAGATTGCACCCTATCTAGGCTGGCATATTTAATTATATATTTTAAGGTGTTCAGTCTAGGCTTAATTTGGGGGAAAAAAAGTTCCTGTTTCTCCACTCATTAACCTTTGTCTTTCAATTTAAGCTTGGACTGAATAAAACACAGATCCTGAAAGATTTCCTTCCCCTTATCAGGATCAGCATTATATGGTTTGCCAGTTTATTTCTCGTGTGTCCTATCATTAGAGTAGGAGATTCCAGAGAGAACCAAGTATGCCTTTGTAGAATCAGGCTGCTAGCCTTGTTTTATTTTGTTGTACTTCCAAAGAGCTTGACATTACTGAAATTGACTCTAGGTACAAAGAGAATTCTTAATGCATAGAAATAATGGAGAATATTCTCACTACTATGATGTCTCCAAATAGAACTAAAACACCTACCAGACTTGCAATATTTATTTCCAGAATGTAACAATTGCAATTTGATGACTATGTCCTCCTACTCATATTTTTATCAGTTTCCTAACTTTGTATGCCCCTCTCCCAGTTGCATTGCCCCCAACTTGTCTTTCAACTTTGAAACTGCCTATTTTCACAGAAATTAATTTTTAAAATATAAAAGAAGGAGGTCTAGCAGTACCAGATTTCAAATTGTATTATAAAACAGTAATTATCTGGAATAAATCTGGAATAAAACAGTAACTATCTGGTATTGGCTAAGAAATAGAAAGTTAGACCAGTGGAAAAGAACAGATATAGAAGAAACAGCAGTAAAATATTATAGTAATCTTGTATTTGATAAAACCATTAATCCAGGATTTTGAGAAAACAAATCACTGTTTGGGAACAAATACAAGGATAACTCAAAACTAATTTGGCAGAAACTAGATATAGTCTGATATCTTACACTATTCACTAAGATGAGATCAAATGGATACATGATCCAGACATAAAAGGAGATATAAGTAAATTAGAAAAACATTACCAGAATTTTGGATAGAAGAGAAAATTATGAGTCAAGAAGAGATGGAGAGAATTGTGAAACATAAAGTGGATAATTTGGGGTACATTAGCTTGAAATTTTTGTAAAAATAAAGTAATTTCTGCCAACATTGGAAGGCAAACAGAAAATTGGGGAGGAAATTTTTATAGACAACCCATTGGATAGAGGTTGTATGTTGAAAATATATTGTGAACATTGTCAACTTTAAAAGAATAAGAGCCATGTCCCAATTGATAAATTCACAGAAGATATGAACAGGCAATTTTTAGATGAAGAAATCAGACACACAAACACACACGTATATATGAAAAATGCTTTAAATCACTAATTATTAGAGAAATGCAAACCAAAACAACTCTGAAATATCATCTCACACCCATCAGATTGGCTAACATAACAAAAAAGACAAAATGGCAAATGTTAGAAGGAACTTAAGAAAATGGGGATACTAATGCACAGTTAGTGGAGGTGAGAAATCATCCATTTTGAAGAGCAATTTAGAATTATACCTAGAGAGTTATAAAATCGTGTATACCCTTAGACCTAGTAATGCCATTGCTAGATCTGCTTCTCAAAGAGATTAGGCAAAGAGTAAACGAATCCATATGTTCCAAAATATTTATAGTAGCTCTCTTTGTGGTGGCAAACAATTAGAAACTGAGGGAATATCTATCAATTGGCAAATGGTTAACCAAATTGTGGTAAATTATTGTGATGAATAGTACTGAGCCATAAGAAATAATGAACAAAATGATTTTAAAAAACCTAGAAAGAACTATCTGAGATAATGAACAGTGAAATGAGTAGAATTGGGAGAATATTATTCACAGTCACAGAACTAATACCAGAAGAATAAACTGAGAATATTGCCTCCAGAAAATGAACAGAAAGATAAAACATGAAATACTTAATTTTTATGAACATGTTGGCCTCCACATGTGATATTGGGAAGGGAGATAGAGGTTGGGACACTAGTAGACAGGATCAATTATGTAGATATGAAGAAAAGTAAGTTAAAAGTAAAGGAGATCTGTGATTGCATTTGTGTAAAATCTTTTTTCTTTATATATGTAAATATTTAGATTTGTAAACATTTGGAACAATAATAAAAAAGCTGAAAAAAACCCAAATTGTCAACTCATCCTGTCTTTATTTAATTATAAGACTATGAATTATACTTTGCTGAAAAACCATGGCTATGAGATTTGTCTTGGTCCAGTTCTCAATTGTGGCTGCAAGTAATAAAAACTGATTTGGCTAAGAAAAATGCAGTGTAGTGAGTTAGTTCTTTAACCATTCTTTTGTAAATTCTCCCAAAAATGTCCAAACTGGAACTGAGAATTATTACTCCTGACTTTTGTTCTAGAAAATTTTCTGATTTTTCTTATATTAACTCATGCTCGAAGTGTCCTTCCTGTTCTTCCTCTGTTTCAACATGCAATAAAATCTAGAGATGTATCGAAGTTCCTTCTTGAGTCTTGATCCACTCCCTTCATTTTGAATGGGGAAAATACAACTACCTAATTCTGCTCTTAACTCTGGCAGCTTCTCAGGCCTAATCTAGAAATGAGAGTTCATGATAAACCAGCTCTTGAGTAAAAGAGAAATACCTCTCCTTAATGGTTAGTCCACCATGGTTGGTCATTTGGGAATTGTGTCAGGGGGTTGGGGCTCTGTAGGCAGAAATAGGGGCAATGTTTCTAGTTACCTAAAGTTTAAATTTAAGCTTCTTTTTTTTGGGAGTGGGAACAATTTGGCTCCCAACAATGCCCCATAAAAATTAAATAAATTTGGAAGTCATGAGTTTCCCCTCACTAAAAGTCCTCAAACAGAAGCTGGGTAAACATTTATTTAATGTAGTTTGTTATGGCTTTTATAAGGCAATGAACTAGATGGTAACTGAATTTTTTTCTAATTCTATGATTCTGTGATTCAATGAAAACTCACAGAATTGTTCTACTACCTATTGATGAATTCAAGTGAAATAATTATCTTGAATATAGTGTTTGATACAGTGTCATCCTCAATATAATTCCACTCTTCATTTCTCCTCTCATTCTCTCCTTTTTTTTCTCTTTTCACCTTAGCAGACATCAGTACTTAATATCCATCAATTGCATGGGTACAGCTATCCCAAGAAGATACTGGAGATAATAAGAAACTTGGAGATAAAAGAAAAGAAGACACCTTCTCATGTGTTATACTATGTCATGGAGTTTTGGAGTCCTTCTCTGAAAAAAAATATGATATATAACCCTGAGCAAATCATTTCCCTCTCAGTATGCCAAGGAATTCTATAAGCTTCAAAATAGTTTCTGATTTCCTTAGTAGAGGAAGCTTCCACTTTAGGAGGTTTTTAATCATTAAATCATAAGTCTGATCCAAAAATAAACAAAGAAGTAGAAGATAGGCCCAGTAGGACGTATTTCCATTGTAGGAGAACAAATGTTTATTTTTAGTGGAAATAACCAAGGGTAGCTAGGTGGTACAGTGGTTAGAGTGCTGGTTCTAGACTCAGAAAGAATCATTTTCCTGAGTTCAAATTTCATCTCAGATACTTACTAGCTGTGTCATTCTGGGCAAGTCACCTACCCTTTTTTGCCTCTGTTTCTCCATCTGTAAAATGAAATTAAGAAGGAAATGGCAAACCACTCCATTATCTTTGCCAAGAAAATTTTAAATAGGGTGACAAAGAGTCCAATATGACTGGAAAAAAACTGAATAAAGTGGAAACAACTAGGTCGATCCTGTGTTCACTTATGGGGTTTAAAATTCCACACAGAGAAATGATATAATTTTCATTACTTGTAAGACCACTTAATCCTACCTCCACATGAGAAGTAGAAACCTTAATTATTGCACTTCCATCCTCAGATGCCCCTCCTATGCACTGCTGCTCCCTAAGAAAGATTGTCTAATCAAGTCCTTCTCTTTTGCCTATTATCACCAACCTCTCATTTCTATATTGCATCAGCTAAATAAAGGAGAGAAGAGTTCCCACTACTTCTCGTTCTGGAAAGGAGGTAAGCTTATTCTGACTATTGGAGTTGAGCAATTAATTAAACTTTCTGATGTCTTCTACCCACCAGTCTCTGCCTACGAGAAGGAAATGAGACAAGAGCTGCTGGTAGCAGAAATTGTTTCACTGAGCAAAGGAAGAGATACTGAAGTCATGTTTTAAGAGACGCAATCAAAAATGTTCTATAAACAATTTTCAGGTGGACTTTGGATTTCACATATACTTCATAACTACTAGAGGAAAGATTTTTAAAAATCTTTTTAATGTAGCTTTAAAAATTAATTTTAGAAATAAGAAAGCTAGATTTACTTGGCTCCAAAGAGATTTGGTCTTAACTGTAGGATAGAAAATTATCAAACTGTTTCTGTTTCCAACTTGAACTATAAATCACCTAACTTTGCTTTAAGTTTCAGCTCAGGTTTCCTTTAAACTCAGCACAATTTCTTGGAAACAGTTAAGGACCTTGTCTTGAATTTCAGGTTTGTCCCAAGCTGTAATACCATCTGCAGGTGACTTGGATTGTAAGTTTTGAAAATTCCCTGTTTTTTTTTTTCAAACTAACCCTTATTTAGAGCCATATCTCCAAAATATGATAACTTCATTTATCATATAATCTGAATTATTCTTCCTTCCAATTCCACATTTTAATAGATTTTTGCATAAATAAATTATAAATTATCATTGTGGGTTAGCTTATTCATCAGATCACTCAAAAGATCAACTGTGATATAAACAGAAAGTTCTATCCCCTTTCACTGTGGTCAGATCATATTTGCAGCTGGATGGAATAAAGGTCACCTAGTCCATTAATTTTCCAGATGGGGAAACAGAAGCCTAGTAGTTAGGTGAGGCCACAGAGGTAATAAACAACCACATAATAAATATAAACTGTACATTTAGAAACACTAAAGCCTAGTAGATTTGATAGTCTGGCTTAGGTTATATGGCAAGGTTAAGAGAAATTATAATAAATTTTGTTGTCTTTATATTCATTGTCACTTACCCATTAAACTAGAAACTCAATAAAATTGAAAATAAACTATTAGATAGTGAGGACTAATAGCATACAGGTTAAGACAAAAGCCTTGGCTTCTATTTAACTGAATTCACTTACTGCTTGACTGAAATAAAAGTTTAAAACGTAGGCATGTGGGCTGAGCCCTTGTTCTTTGGCCAAATGGGCAGTTAGATGGGGCAGTGTATAGAGAGCCAGCCCTGGCAGCAGGAGTACCTGAGTTCAAATCCAGATTCATACACTAAATGATCACTTAACTCTGTTTGCCTCAGTTTCCCCATCTTTAAAATTAGCTAGAGAAGAAAATGAGAATCTACTCTAATATTTTTGACAAGAAAATCCCAAGCGGGCCAATGAAGAGTGGAACACAAATGAAACAACTGAAAATTTAATTTTTATTAAAAAATAAGCTACATGTTTCTCCCTACTTTTCACTAAGACCAAGAAGAATCATGAGATAAAATAGAAATGATTCTAAATACTCCAGAAGAAATGTTGTATATCAGCTTGAAATATGACTGTAGGAAAAGGGTACTCCCTCTGAAGTCAGAAGAGCTGTGTTTAATCCTACCACTGACACATCTTTCCTATGTGACCTTTGAACAAATCACTTATACCTAACTTTAGTTACTTCTACTGCAAACTAAAAACATTGAATTAGATGGTTCTTGAGATCCATTCCAGTTTTAGATCTACAGTCCTATGAACTTTTCCAGGAAGAATTGCCCTAACGTGATCCCATCACTGTGTGAAAGGAGAAAAGAATAGTTTAGGAAATATTCTCACCCTGTGCAGTCAGATGAAATAATCCTTTCCTTCAATGTGTTACTTCAAATATTTAAGTAGACCAGTATTTACTGGAGAATTATTTTTAAAGGACTTCCCCCACCCCGTGTTCTAAAGGTGAAAATTTAAAATAACACAATAAAAATTAATGGCAGAGAGATTAGATGGCACAGTCTATTCTCTCACCCACTGTAGCACACAGGCAGAAACATAGCAGTTTGTTCTGTTTATTGTAACCTCTGTGATGATTACTAGTTCTAAAACTGTTTACTCCTCAGGGGGAGTGATTTTAGTCATTCTGGTTTCGTTTTATTTTTAAATCACTAACAATGATACCGTGTACTTAAAACAGCCCATTTGTCCTAGAGACAGTCATGGCAAGACAATATTTTGCCTGCAAAGTCTCCACACTTCTCAAATTAAATAGCCATGTAAGCTACATTTTTACTTTTCTCTTTACTAAGTTAATAAATACAAAGAAGGGAAAATCCTGGGATGGATTAAGACTGTATCTCTTCAAGCTATTTGGGCTCAGATTTTAGGCAAAAACATCTGCCAGGAAGAAAAATGACATTTTAAAACATTTTAGTCATACATTGCTTTTCCAGTTTCTGGAAACCTCCACACCTGTAAAAAAAATTAATATCATCATCTTATAAGTTTTTGTTTCACTACTTTTAAAAGTAGTGAAATATATGCCACAATATGTCTCATTCTCAAGGATGAAAAATTATGCTATGACTATAGTGACATCATTCCGCCTCCCACAGAATGCTTTTGCTTGGAGAATTCAGGAAGAAAATGAAATTAACAGGAAACGTCACATTCACACACACAGATGGAAAAATGTTAACATCTCTGTATTCTATGACAATCTCCTTGAAGGAAACGTATATGTCAGCGTAACACAGCCAACGATGTGCAAACATATCTTATGAACAGGTGCTAAACTGAGGTTATTACTGTAAGATGGAAGTTTGGGTAGCAAAAGGTTCTCCTGAAATATACTTTGAAGCTAGAGAAGAGAGATCCTAGAATATTTTCAGACTGAAGATATCTTCAGGGAAAAGGGTGGTGAAAATATGTGCATGTGTATATGTACACACATATGTTATATGTGGATATATATGGATATATAACTACCATCATATATGTGTGGATAATCATGTGTTTATATATGCACATTTGTATATATGTATAAATGAACATAATTTGTATATATGCATAAATTTGTGAACATACATGACTTCATCTTATACATTTCATTCATTGATCTCATAGAAAGCCTTCAAATTTAATATTTGCTCATCTAAATTTTAGTTCTGCTAGTAATTATTTGCTTGTCCACAATATGCCAGATACTATATGCAATATATACAGATACTATTCTAGAAAGTCATTCTGCTTAGTTCTCCATCTCTGAGTGTATAACAAAATATTAACTTTCTGTGCCTCTTTCTCATCTTGTAATATTCTCTTCTTACGTTACTACTTTGAAATGATATAGAATAACATCTTATTGAGTCTGTAAATTTGAACTTCTCAGGAGAATGGCTAAGAGTACAAAACTATTAGTAATGACATGGACTTTCCTGCAAAAATGCCTTTCTGAACTTGACACAGATTGCCTAGCTCCAATACATATTCTCTAGCAAAATCTGAAGTTCCCATCAGATCAAATACTGATCAAGAAAATCCACTAAGTCAAGAAACTACAATAATTTACTTCTGTTTCAGAAGTTATAAAGAAAAAATATCCAGAAGTTGAAAGATAACCCTTCTACTTCAGCCAGAATTGATACAAAGTCAGGCAAACAAGACAGAACACATTTAGGCTATAAGTTCCTATGTTTGAAAGTAGTGAGAGCAGAGAACCACCCCCCCACCCCCACCAACACCAGAAGAAAGGAAAAAACAAATCAAAACATATGGTCTTCAGAAAGACCAAGTGTTATTAGAAGTCCTAGAGTGATAGCCTTGGAAGTTATGGCAGTTCCAGCAATAAATGATCAGATTGGGATAATACCAGGCCTAGGAGGATTTGAGGATTAAATACTTCTTTCTAAGTAAAACAGAGATGGCCCTAGAAATCCGGTATCCTTAACTTCAACTATTTTCAAGAGGTGGGGATAAGTATAAGAACCCAGAGAACAGAATGAAACTAAACTAGGCAAGAATAGGGCAGAAACTGACCCCAACACAAAGCCCCAATTCAGTAATTAAACCAAGGTAGATGATTTAATCAAAAAAATCATTAACCAGTACTGACAATTTTTGTGAATTTAAAATTCCCTCAAAAGAAGAAAATAGGAATTTTATAACAATTGTGAGCAGACTCAAAGGGAAAATGTTTTATCACAAGGATTATAACAATACTTGAAAGAAATGAAGCAAATGAAAAGAAATTAAATAAATTCCCTAGAAGAAATAATTGGAAAAAAGAATAAGTACCTTAGAATAGAAAGAGATAAGGCTTACCCAAGAAATAGGCTCCCTGAAAATTAGATTAGACCAAATATATGACTCTATAAAACAGCAATAAATATTAGAATAAACACAATAGTTTGAAAAATTTAAGAGAATATGAGATTTCTCATAACAGTAACTTTTTCTGGAAAACAGGGTAAGTATAAATAATTTTAAAATCATTATACTGACCAAAAACATGATTAAAAAAACATGGACTCTGTATTTTACTATATGGAGTCAGAACCAGAAGTCAAAGGGAGAAAAGGAAGAATCTACTGATAACCTATTTAAAGGAACTCCAAAAACAAAAGTTCCAGAAATGTTATAGCTAGAATACAAAGCTCTCAATACAAGGAAAAATGCAGGGAACATACAAAAATAAATTCAAATAGAAAGGAATTATAGTCAGTGTTATACAAGACCTTTCAGCCTCTACTTTAGATGACAGACCTTGGAAAACAATATTGCAAAAGACAAAAGAGATAGTTTTACAACCAAGAATACCTTATTCTAAAAAGCTAAGTATAATCCTGGGATGCAAGGGGAAGGGGTAAGAAAGGAGAAATTGAGAAATTAGACATTTAATTGAAGTGGAGATATTTAATGAAAAGACCAGAGAACAGCAGGAACTTGAAATATAAAAACAAGAGTCTAAAGAAAGAAAGAATGATAAATTTGAGCAATTTGAAAGAGCTATATGATAATAAAGAATTAAAATTCTAATACGAGGAAAAGAAACAAGTGTTTCTTCAGAATCTTAATTTTATAATATATTAGGTTTTTTAAAATAAGAAAAACAAAGGACTGGTGATTGATTGATTTTATTAAGAGGATTTTAAGAGGAAAAGTGGAGGGAGAGTAAAAGGAATATGCTAGTCTATAAATGAATAAAATGAGGTGGAACTTGCAATTTTTTATAATTGTGGTATATAAGAAAAAGACTACACAAACATGAAGGAAAAGATGAAGAGATTAGGCATCAGATTAACCTCAGTATTATCTGAAATGGATAAAGGAGAGTTGAAGGTATATACACTCAAAAAATTGGTTTGGAAATAAATCAAACTCAACAGAGACATAAGTGAGTATAGGAGGTAGGGCAGAAAGAGAGGACAACACCAAAGAAAGCCCTACTTTTCATTTTTAATGGGAGAATTTAATTCAATATAATTGAACTTACCTAAAATGTCACTTTGCTCAAATCACTGAGTCTTTTCCCTACAAGCTAAAATATTAACCAGCCATTTACAACATTGTATAATCAAATAATACTGATATGTGTCCTTTTAGATAATGGTAGGTAGAGCTATCGTATAACACAGCTGGAGATATAGGTCTAGAAATCATAGTAGCTATAAGTACTGATGGTATAGATGCAAATATAAAGATATCAGTTATAATTAAAACAGAGAGGGTAAAAGTGATTATCAAATGAAAAAGTTTATATGAAAAAAAACAATGATAGAAACTTGAGGATTTCTCATGTTCAGGAGTAAGAAGAAAATGGTCAAATGTGGTACCTTTAAAGATAAAGAACTGAGTTGAAAACAAAGACCTTTGACATATTTTCTGAATAGATTGCAGTATCTCTTTGTCCTTTTATTTAGAATATGAATATCCTCTTTCTGTGGTTTATCATTGCTGAGGGATTCGGTAGTGACATCCACTAAAACCTTGTTACCTTTTCAAATATTTTGTTCAAAACAACCTATAGATGTTCTTAATGGTAGGAAGTCTGATATAGATGATTACCACCCAAAGTTCTCAGAATGGAACAACAGGACAAATGGAATCAGATCTAGAACCGTCATCCATCTTGGATGGAAGAATGGGAATATCTGGAAGAGAATGAAAATAAGCCATTTCCAACATAATAATAACTGAAAGTTTAAAATAGTTTCACTATGAAATAGTGAACCAAACCACATAAAATATTATTTTTTTCATTGAACTACATATATCACTATAGAGATCTATAATAACTGGCACATAGTAATATACTGACATAAAATACTTTACTGAAATGGTATTTGCAAAGTGATTTCCTTGCAAAAAATATTTCAAGTAGACAATTTGATTATTATCCATACTTGGTAGATCATAGAAAAATAAGAGCATTATTTTAGATAAGAGAGAGAACTCAGATTGCATCTAATCTCAACTCTTCAGTTTTCAGATGAGGAAACAAAGACATTGAGTGACCCATCTATAATCAGAATGCTAGAGTGTCTAAAAAAGAATTTAAAACAAGTCTCCCAGCAACACAACACAACAAAAGTGTAATTATTCTAGACAGAACCAAACTGAGCATTTAGATTAATATCTTAGAATTGCTTTAGCAATTGCATGGGGAAGGGGGTAATTTGGTTTTCTTTTGTTTCAGATCCAGAACTGAGAAGAAGTAACTTCTAAACTTCTAAGTTGAGATTTTACATTATCTTTATGAGTTGTTTGGGACCCTATAACTATTGACAGGTAGACTGAAAGTCTCTCACTAAAGTAATTAGAGAATACAAAAGTTGCTGGCTACACTTTTTGAAGTAGTGGAACACTAGAAACAAGTAAAAGTCCTTTGGTTGAGAAATAGCTAAATATGAATTGTATGGAATATTTCCCTGTAAGAAATGTGTAATCTAAAGGATATAAGGCTTCATGGAAAAACTTTAATCAACAAGATGCTAAGTAAAGTAACTAAAATCAGAACGTAGCATATGAACCACAACAATGTAAATGGAAAGAACAGTAGAATCAGAATTGACCACTATGTAGTTATATTGACCAAGCTTCTTTTAAAGAAGAAAGAGTTGCTGTATCTTAAAGATATTAGGATGTGACAAGAAATTTTCTATGAAAATAGCATCTAGCTCACAAAAGTTAATTATATTAATTGCAATTAATATAAAATATTTATCTCATTAAATGACAGAAATTATATACACATATGGATATTCAAAAAATTTAAAAATTATTTTGTCATAGAAAATAAAATATTAAAATGTGAAATTACAAGTGTCTTATTCAGTTGTCTCCACTGTTGCTCATTTGTTTTCTCCAAGCCACACACAAAAGTAAATGAAGCTATAAAGAAAGTATTTTGAAACAATTAAGATAGGATAGGTAGGATCCGAAAGCATGACTATGAAGTAGAAGTTAATACAGGAGAAGTAAAAAGAAGGACCTTAATGACAAATCGTAGAGTTGAAATACCAAAAAAGGAAGAGGAGAAGTTGTCACAGAACCCAATGTGGTAAATTGTGCAGGTTATCAAAGTACTCAGATTTTTAAAAGGACATATACAAAAGAAGAAAGTAGGAATAAAAAGAAGTTCAGAAAAGGGTATGGTATGCTAAACATATTTTCAGAACCATTAAAGCATAGGGAGATGAGACTTACCAAAAAAAGGCAATTACAATAAAACTTTTTCCTTGGAATGAGGAAGTTCAGATAAAAAACATTGTAACTGGGGAAGGGGGAAATTAGCCTTGATGGGGACAAGAGAAAGATCAAAGCAAGGAGAAGATACCTGAATGAGAAGGAAAAGAATATAATACATACAAGAGAAGAGGTAATACTAGTCAATCCTGATATTTCTTATTTTGCTTTCTTTAAAAAAGTGGTCTACAGGGGCAGCCGAGTAGCTCAGTGGATTCAGAACCCAGCCTAGAGATGGGAGGTCCTAGGTTCAAATTTGGCCTCAGACACTTCCCAGCTGTGTGACCCTGGGCAAGTCACTTGACCCTCATTGCCTACCCTTACCACTCTTCTGCCTTGGAGCCAATATACAGACTTGACTCCAAAATGGAAGGTAAGGGTTTAAAAAAAAAAAGTGGTCTACAGCCTGGGAAAGTTTGTGGGAAATGGTGCAGGAGGAATTGAAATTCACTATAAGTGAGATGATAAGGAAGCACTTATTTTCTCTTAATTGGTTCACAGCATATGGATGAACTCCATTATAATAATTAGATAATAGTTAACATTTATTCACTATTTTAAAATTTTCGAAATGCTTTAAATTCTTAATCCCATTTGATCCTCCTAACAACCCAAAGGGGGAAAGGGATTGATCCTCCTAACAACCCAAAGGGGGAAAGGGATTTCTATAAAGGACATAGAGGAAAGAAGAACTACTCATAAAAGGTGGAGCAGAAGACAAGGCAGAAAGAAGAACAAGAACAAGAAGATGATGAGGAGATCACTGATGAGAATGAGGATTTCCTAGACCAAAGCAGGGGTCCTTGAACCAAGCAAGAGTCAGAGCCAAGTTGCAGTGAGGAATGGATACAGAATAAGGAGGAGCATTCCCCTTTAATGGCATTTTGAGTTACATGAACTGTGTAGGTGAGAAGGAATGAGAGTCCTCTTGTGTCAACCTTATTCTCCTTCCACTTTGTAGAATGGGAAGAAGCCTGAGTTATTACTCTACTCTATAAGATAGGAGGACTTATCTATAGGTCTTTGGGACAATGAGATTCATTAGAAAATAGGACTGTTTGACTCTTGATACACAATTATTTTCTCCTACTGAGGTCAGAGGATTAATGGCAGTAGAACCATAGTAATATATGCTTTACATAAAATTAAATTACCTATTCAGTGCCATACCAATCAACTACCCCGAGATTATTTTATAGAGCTAGAAAAACAATAAGAAAAAATTTCTAGGAGAACAAAAGGCAATGAATATCAAAAGAATTAATGGAAAAACCTATGAAGGAAGATAGCCTAGCTGTACCAAATATCAAACTGTATTATAATATGGCAACCACCAAAATAATCTGGTACTGGCTAAGAAATAGAGCAGTGAATCAGTGCAATAGATTAGATACTGAACAGGTAGTAATAAATAACCATAGTAACCTAGTGATTGACAAATCCAAAGATCCAAGCTTTTGGAAGAAAAACCCATTATTTGACAAAAACTTCTGGGAAATCTAGAAAACAGTATGGCAGAAACTAGGCATAGACCAATACCTCACACCATGTACCAAGAGAAAGTCAAAATGAAATGTGATTTTTTAAAAGTGATACTATAAACAAATTAAGGGAGCAAAAGTAGTTTACCTGTCAGATCTATGGATATGGCAAGAATTTATGACCAAATAAGACACAGAGAACATTATAAGATATAAAATAGATATCTTCAATTATAGTAAATTAAAAATTTTGCACAAAGCCAGTTTTATAGCAAGTATCTCTACCAAAGGCTTTATTTTTCAAATATGTAGAGAACTGAGTCAAATTTATAACAATGCTACATGTAATTGGGAAAATAAAATATAAAAAAAACAAATTTATAACAATGCAAGAAATTTTTCAATTGACAAATAGTCAAAGGGTATGTACAGGCAATTCTCAGATGAAACAATTAAAACTAGCTTTAATCATATGAAAAAATACTCCTAATCACTATTAATTGGAATCGTGCATATTATAACTTTATACCTACGAGACTGGCTAATATGAAAAAATGAAAAATGATAAATGTTGGAGGGGTATGGGAAAACTGGGATACTAATATGCTATTGGTGGATCTGTGAAATGATACAGCCTTTCTAAAGAGCAATATGGAACCATATCCTTTGACACAGCAACACCACTACTAAGTCTGTATCTCAAAGAGATAAAAGATAAGAGGAAAGGACCTTTTTGTACAAAAATGTTTAAAGCTGATTTTTTTTTGTGGTGGCAAACAATTGAAAATTATGGGGATGTCCATCAATTGTGGCATGGCTAAACAAATTGTGGTATATGATTGAAATGCAATACTATTATGCTATAAGACATGATGAGCTGGAGGATTTCAGAAAAGCCTGGAAAGACCTACATGAAATGACACAGAGTGAAGTGAGAAAAACCAGGGGAACATTGTACACAGTGACAGTATTATATTATGATCACCTAAGAAAGACTTAACTTTTATCAACAATACAGTGATTCAAGGCAACTCTGAGTACTTATGATGAATAAGCCTCTCCACCACCACAGAAGGAACTGATAGAGTATGAATGCAGATGGAAGCACACCATTCTTCACTTTAGTTTATTCATGAATTTTCTCTAGTCAAAGCTATGTAAATGGGATTAGCTCATCCTCATTCATTCTTTAGACTTTAGCCACCAGGAATAATGTCACCCCACCCAACTTGGAATTAAGTGGAGAGGGGGAGGTCTGTGACCCACACTTGATAGTAAGTGACAAATCAAAAACAAGTGACTGCCTCCTGGGCAGTCCAAAACAGTGCTGAGGCTGCCATTTGTCTACATGAAACTGGAGGTAGATGCAGGAAGTGACAAAAGTTGCTATCTTTTAAATATGATGGTTAACTTCTTGTGCAGGGCTTTTGGCCCTTTGAATTTGGTGTTGAAAGTGCTTGGGTGAGACCTCAAACTGCTTCCCTTTGAATTGTCAGGTGGGTAAGTTAAGCTGACTCTCTTTCTCTTCCCTTGGTATTTCTGGAGGCTCTAGCCTCAGGGAGGCCTCTCTTCTTAGAGGAGGCCTTGTGGCTAAAAGCCTTGTTTAATTAATCCCTGTGCCTCTCTGCTGGAGCCTCTGAATCCCTTCCTGGTTCAGGCCTCTGGTCCAGGCCAGAGTTTCTCTCTCTCATTTTCTCTACCTTCAACCTTCCTAATTGTAAATAAACCACCATAAAAGTCATCCTGACTTGAGTCTCTTTTATTTTGAAATCGAATTAATCGATTTCTGGCGACCAAAATTTAAATATCAAGTCCAACCATAATAATTCCCATTTTCCCCTCTTACAGAGCAATACGTGTGTTCTTTCACAACACAATAAACATGGAAATAAGTATTGCAAGGTAGCAAGCTTATAGCCTATATCATATTACCTATCATCTTGGGTAGTGGTGAGGGATGGGAGGGAGGGAGGGAACATGAATAACAAAAGGACTGAAAACAGTTCTTAAAACTGTATCTATATGTTACTTTGGGAAAAAATAAAATAAAATAATTTAATTTGTATGATGAGGAGTCAGGAAGACCTATGTTCAAATCTTGCCTCAGAAATGTACTATCAAACACTGGACAATATATTCTCTTAGCCTTAGTTTCCTCATCTGTAAAATGTGGATAACAATAATATCTACCTCAAATGGTTATTATAAGGAGCAACATAGAAAATGCTTATTTCAAATCATAAATTATTAAATTAATTATCTCAATGGATAGAGCTCTGGATTCAGACTGGGAGTCAGGTATATTTGGGTTCAAATCCAGATTTAAATACTTACTAGCCTTTTCTTCAGGGAACTTTGAACTTGATTTGGAGGAGCTTGCTCATCATAAGGAAAAAAGTTATTAAGATAAAAATGAAACATGCAGAATAAAAGAAAATAATAATTATGAACATCTGCCAACCAAAGGAATGTCAGCTTATTTCCACAGCATTAGATATATTATGTGGATGTGGTAATGTTTGGATACACCAAATTAGGTAGCCCATTGTCCTTGGGTTACATGGTGCAAAGAGGTGGTGTGAATGTGAAAGAGGATTAAATGTTGAGCCTGTGGGGAGAAGATTCTGTTTGGGAGCTGAAGTAGCTATTTACCCATCCTTAAGAGTTATATGTTCAACTTCTTGGGGCCAGTCTCCATTCATTCCCTACTACCTCAGTTGAGCAGTCCTGGGCTTGTCCATGGTGAGTTGCATGTCTCCTCCTCCTCCCCAGAAAACAGAGATGCTGCCTCTACCACCATAGCTCCAAGCTGGAGCAGGAGTGGGAAAGCAAAAGGAGAGGCAACCCCAGGGCAGAATTTATATGTGACTTGGGCCACTGTTAGGGTACCCAGGTGGTAACTAGAGAAGAGGTAGAACCATGAGATTGAGATGAGGTCTTAAGATGTGGTGTAGGCATGTTTTTTTCAGTCCCAGGATCCCTACAGGAAATATAACCCAGGCCTACCTTGGCTACAGAGTCATTGCCTTCTGCCCCAAGTTATCATAGAACTTGGCATTTGCAAAGATGGTGCCAAGGGCATCTCTGGTCCTCTATCTGCTAGCTGAAGAAGGTTAATGCACAAATGCACAAATGATTCATCATTTTGATACTCCTACTCCTGTCCTTTCCCACATCACTCCCAAAGACCATAGGATGAGTCAAAGTATTCAGAGAAGAGGTAATAATGAACTAGCATTTGTACACTCACTTTACATATATTATTTTTTTCATAGCAACTCTAGGAGATGGTTGTTATTATTATACTCTTTATACAGATGAAGGAACTGAGGAAAGTTAAATGCTTTGTCTATGGTCATATAACCAATAAGTGTTGGAGGCAGGATTTGAGCAAGTAGTGGCATTAATCTTCAGAAAGGCAGATTTTAGCTCCACTTGAGGTGCTACTGAGAATCAGTTTCCCTTACAGCAGATAGGTCTCTGACTCATGCTTAAGCTGTCTGACCACGGACAAACCATTGAAACACTCAGTTCTCTAGACCAATGTTCCAACTATTTTGATAGTGTTCTCCTATCCATTAAAAAGTATTCATTTGTAAAGAATATATATTTACCATAGTAGTAATATATTACATTATGAAACCAACAACAATAACAAAAAAATTAAACAAAATAAACAACTTTAGAATATTTTATAAATGATAGAAAAACTTTACTCTTAATAAAACCTTGTTTTTAGTAAGAACAATGTGGTTAAAATGTATTAAAAATATATATCCTGGCAGTGGTCAGACTTGTAAATAATAATTGTTTTAGTCATCAATTATTCAGTTCATTTGATTTATGAAATTAGTTGATCATGTGAATTTTAGCTACTTTAATGAAAGATACACAAGTCAATAATCAATAGTAGGCCATAAATTTGTAAATCTTTTAATATTAAACAAAGTAATCATTTTAGGGTAGGAAATTAACTCCTTAGTATAATGAACAAATGAACTCCAAGGTAAGGAGATTTTCCTCTCAACAAAGAATGGCATCTTCTCTTCTGTTTATAGATTTAGAGGATTATCTTGAGCACTGATTGGTTTTTGATTTGCTCAGGGTCAGAAGATCTAAAAGTTTCAGAGGCAGGACTTGAAACCCAGCTCTTCTTGGCTCCAAGATCAGATCTCTTACCTCTGATAATTTTTGCTGTTTTACTATGTTTTTATGAATGCATTTCTTTTTATACTCTATTTGAAACTTATTTCTATTTTGTGTTGTCTGCATAACTAGTTTATATAATTATATTGTAGTCAGAGAAGACTAGGAGTTATTCTTTTTATTTTAATTAATTTATTTGTTTTAATAACAAATTTTCCTATAAATATTCCAAAGTTATGATTCATGTTGTCTCTTTTCCTTCTTCCCACCACCCTCCCAGGGCTCCCAAACAACTCAATTTGGGTTGTACATGTATTATCATGGAAAACAAATTTCCATATTATTCATATTATAAAACCAAAACCCCAAATCATATACCAAAATAAACAAGTGATAAATCACATGTTTTTATTTTTTTAATAAGTCTCTCAGAATTGTTCTAGATCATGGTATTGCTGATAGTAGCAAAGTCTATCTCATCTTCATGAGTTTATATCCAGGCTCAGACACTTATTACCTGTGTGACACGGAGCAAGTCATTTAAACCTTTTTGCCTCAGTTTCCTCATCTGACCTGGATAAAGAAATGGGAAACAGTTCTAGTATCTTTGCCAAGAAAAGCCTAAATGGTGTCAGGAAGAGTTGGACACAACCGAAAAGAATAAACAACAATCAACCTAGAACCAATTTGGGAAGAATTTTAAATGTCAAACAGTGGACTTTGTAATTTATTTTAAAGACAATGGAAAATACATTATAAATTCTAGAGGCAATGAATGGTCTGGTCAGGTTTTGAGGACCTGAAGATAGCAGAATAACTATATGGTTATGAACAATTATCCTGGAAAATCTGACAAATAGTGTTGTAATGTTGAATGGTGTTGTGAATATCCTGGTGGAAGGGTGTGAGAATTCACTCTTTAACTGTCACTGAATTGTAACTCAAGTGGTCATGTGGACTACAATAATAATTTAAAGTCAGACAGCTATTTCTGCTCTGTTCAATTTTAAATAAAAATACTATGAATGTTGTCAACTAATTATGCTAATCTTCATTGTTAAATTACTACATTTCACATGAGATCATTAATTTTGCAATGATCTTCAATACAGATGCCCACAAAAAATTTACTTTATGCTCCAAATATCCTT
The DNA here is from genome assembly GCF_016433145.1 of Gracilinanus agilis. Lineage (NCBI taxonomy): Eukaryota > Metazoa > Chordata > Mammalia > Didelphimorphia > Didelphidae > Gracilinanus > Gracilinanus agilis. Next base: position 516,206,956 of record NC_058131.1, read on the forward strand.
GGCATGGCCCTAATGGAATCTATGATACAAAAAAATGATTACTAAGTGATTCTCAGCCCTATGTGTATGCCTTCAAATACTAGATTTACAGTGGTAGATTGATGCAAAAAAAGGGAATGGGGAATCAAAGGAATAAACTAGTTTTTAGATCATCTATAACTGTTAAATTAGCTTTTGGTTTTCTTGATGTGAGATCTTTCCCCAGTGATAAATAATGGAATATATCCCTACCAGCTTGGCATTCTTACTAAAAATGAAACGAGACAAAGAGAAGTTTCAACTCGATAGAAGAAATAGCTAACAAGTTCTACTTGGAGAAACAAAGAACTTTGTGTATTTGATTTTATTATGCATCCAAAGGCAAAGAAAAATACAAATTCATCAGGAATTTTCTCATCTCATATTGCTCAAATTGTAGATATTTGCAAAAAGTCCACCAGAAAGATAATGGTAGCTCACATACCAATATCTGTTGGAGAAAAGAAATATAAAAAGATATTCAACTAATGTAGATGGACTCTCCAAATTCAGTAAATACATACTTTAATATTCAAGGACTTCCAGTGCAAAGGTAGCCATAAGGGAAGTCAGTGAACAATAAATTAGAATATGTAGCCCATGAGTAAAAAACAGATCTGTACCTAAACCTCACATCTACATATCATGAATATTATAAATTCAAGGAGAGATTTTGAGAGATGCTCTATATAGCAAGACTAAATAATCTAAGAAAAAATAAATTAATTATATTATAACAAACACACATCTTGCTTAATGATGTAAAAGTTGATTTAAAAACAACTGTATGCATGATCTCTGTTTACCAATTTGGTAGAGTAAAAATCAAAATCAATACCATATTTGAATAAAAATTAAAATATATAGTATGCAATTGGAGCAACTCCAAACTGAGCTTTTTAAATGAAGGATTCATGCTAAAAGAAAATTACAGAGAAAGTAATTTTCAAAAGACAAATAATGAAAGTTAAAGAAATTTACTTATATATTCCTTAGCTTAAATCTGTGTATGTGCTCCTGTTTTTCCCAGGTAAACAGGTTGAAGCACCAGAAGGAGTTGAGACATCTATGAGGGGCTAAGAACTTTCATTGATAGAGGAGGCAAATTCAGGTAATCTGAAAGAAAAGAACGGATTTGAAAGAAGGGATGCTTGATTCAGAGGCATTCAACAAAGAGAGTTCATCTTTAATAAAACATAGGACATATGTGGGTATTACACCATCTAAAAGCTTGATTCCATAGAAAGCATATCCTACCTAAAAGAAGCTAGAAGTGAAAAGGGAAATCTTTTAAAGTCCCCCTTTCCCAAACACCATTTCTAGAATTGTCATCTCATCCAGAAACAAGAAGTGTCAAGCCTGTTGGTCGAAGGAAGTGACTTTCTGCAGTATCTGCTTCAATGAAATCTAATGCAGAGGCACGAAATAACATGAATTTCTCTTCAGTCATGCTGGGAAATCAAGTTTCTGATCCAGTAATTAAGAAAGGGAATAAAATGTTCTTTTAAAAAATTTCACTGTTATGGAATATCTGGAATAAAGGACCCTATAGAAAGAAAAGGCCATTTTAAAACGAGACATATGACAAACAATATGACACAATGGGAACTTCATAAACTCCAAAACACTGAAAAATTCACCCATCAAGAATTAATTGTTGAAGTCATGAAGATCTTCCAAGCAAACATAGCATAGGTATCACAAAAAGCCCTTAGATTCAGCAATAAAGAGAACATTGTAATTTTGGAAAGAAGAGTTTCATTTGAATGATAAAGTCAGATGCCAAATTTCAGAGGGTTTAGAAGTGAATGAGAACATAAGAAGTAGAGGTTATCTGATGCAGATGGCCTTTTCCAGACCAAGGAGAGGAAGAGCCAGATAGTGGGAATGATAAGATCAAGTGAAGGTTTTTTGTTTGTTTTTTTAAAGAATGGAGACACATGTGTACCTTTGTAGATATCAGACAAGAGGCCAGAAAATAGGGACAGATTGAGAGTCCATATGATAGTGTAGGAAATATGATAGAGAATTTGGGAGGGCATGGATATATATAGAGGGGTCTACCTTCACAAGCGAAAGAGCAATTTCTTCGTAAGTTAGGGAGGAAGTAGAAAATTGTAGGGTAAAATGTCTGAGTGATATGAGAAGAGAGAAATGGAATGAGACAGAGCTTTGAGGAATGGACTCAATTTTTCTTCATATAAATTAGCAAGTTTTATATTAATAACAAGTTCTTTTCCTAGATATTTTGGGTTTCAAAATGTTCATCTTAAATCTTTTGACAGTTAATACACATTTTTTATTTTACATAAAATATCTTTTAACTCTTTTCTGCACTAAACTCATTATTTTAAACTCTTATCTTCCATCTTAGTATCAATACTATACATTAGTCATACAGATAGGAACTGTATGAGGTCAGATTTCAACCTAGAACCTTGCATTTCTAGGCCTGGCTCTCAAACCACTGAAACACTTAGCTGCTCCCTTCTTTCATTTTTCTTAAAAAGAACAACTTACTTCACAAAGATAACCCATTGAATTAGTGAAGTGGTGTCTGAGAAAGAATGAGGTTAGATAAGGAATTGGTTCCAGAATTGAAGAGGGGGAAAGTGATTTGGGTTGCATTTAGGAAGCAAATTTATTTTTAATAACTCGAAACTTCTGCCTGAAAAATCATCTCATCTCAATTTAATATAAAATTTTTCTATGATGTTGTATCATTATATGTGATGGAATACCATAATGGTTCAAAGAATTAATGTTGAGGGCCATGGAGAAATGCGTATTAGGTAAGAGTAAGCTAAAACATTTTTTTTTTCCCTAGTGAAGAACAGTATAGCAGAAATGGCATAAAAGGGTTATCCAAGAGATGTGTGTTGGGAAAAGGAAATGAATCTGTCATTTAGTGAGAATGAGGGATTACTAATAGAAAGCTTATAAACTCAATGTGGGCATGTAATGTGAAGAGATCTACAGAAAGAGCTTCCTCCCTTCCTCACTGATGATTTATGAGAAGACATGTCACAAGAAACTACGAATATATTGCATAAATGGAGAGGTTTTTTTATATTGATGAAATCACACTCCTTCAGGTTTCACCCTTAATCAATATTCCTCAAGAAAAATATTTTTTTGTCTTCTCCTTTCTAAGGATTCCCCCCACCCCAAAGATTGAGAAAAGGACTTGAAGGGAAATATTATTAAAATTTTTAGTTTTTTTTTTCTATAAAAGGAATTTTAAATACAGTTCCATACTATACTTAAGGCACAATTGGTTTAACTCTTCTACGTGATAGTTATGAGGGAAAGGTCTAGATTAGAACATCTGAAATTTGTTCTCCCCTTCAGATAATCAATCCTGTCTTCCTTCTACCCTAGATAAGGACAGTTGAGGAATCCTTTCCTCCCTTTCCTAACTTTGGTCCCCTTCTTTTGCCCTAGACTTTCTAAAAGAACATAATAAAGACTATATTTTATTGATCATTTTTGTTTCTATATTGTTCAAATTTCTTCCAGTATTCTTCTTTCTCTCCCCATCCTCAAGAGTTCTCTCATGTAACAAATAATATTTTAAACAGGGAGAATTAAAAAAAAGGAGTAAGGGCATAAAAATTCAGGGAAATGGTTAATGCACTGGGAAAGTCTAAATATATAGACAATGTTCTGAGGCAACTCTCACATACCTCAGTAAAGCCAATCAACCAGGTCAGGCAATAAATATTTATTAAGCACTTATTATGTAACAGGTACTGTGCCAAATGCTGGGGATATCAATATGAAAATGAAGGAGTCTGAAAAGCTCATAATAAAATAGGAGAAGACAACACAAAAGGAAGCTTAAAAGGGGGAGGGTGGTGGAAAAAAGGTATAAGGTGCTGGGCAAGTTTGAGTCCAATCCAAAAGAGTGCATCTGGGTAAGCAATGAAGAGATGTCCTGCCTAAAACCCCTCTCCTTTTATATGTAGCTTTGGGGAGTAGTTCTTTACTCTGTTCTCCAGTCTTCCAAACAGAGAGGAGCAGAGTGTGCTGATGATGATTGAGTTTTAAGACTGAAATAGTCTCATAGGATGTTTCCTGATAAGATTCCTATGGTTTTCTTTGGGGTCATGCTTATTCTTTTGTAATTCTGCAAATTCCACTTTCAATCATTTTGTGGCTATTGTCATTTCCATTTTCATTATCATAGTCTACGTTTTTGTTGTTTCTTGGCTCTGATTCTTGGCTTCTGTCCTCCACATTAGTTCATGGGCTTCCATGTTGCTCCATATTTGCAACATTCATTGTTTCTTATAGCACTGTAGCCTCAAGTCATTTGTGAGTTGCCCACAATTGTTAATATTTATTTATATGTTTTGATTTTATGATGAATTTTTATTTTTCCAGATTATCTGTCAACATAATTTTTAATATTTGCTTTCTGACCTTTACAATCCATCTCTCACTCACCTCTCTCCCACTCACCTCTCCCCAAAAAGGCAGACAATATATTGGTTGTACATATATTATCATCCAATACTAGAGAAAAGTTCATGGAGGAAAATGAAAGTAAAGAATGCTTTCTTTCCATTTGCATTTGGCCTCCATCTGCTCCTTCTGTGGTGGTAGATATCCTTTTTTTGTCATGAGTCTCTTGGAGTTGTCCCGGTTCCTTGTCTTGTTGCTCATAGTTAAGTCACTTCATATAAGTCTTTCCAGGTTATTTTTGCAATTATCTTGTTTGTCAATTCTTATGGCACAATAGTATTCCCTTACAAGCTCATCCACAATTAATAGTGTTGGCAAAAGTTAGATGACTACTTCTCAGGAATATTGTAGATGAGATTCATAGATAGATATTAAGTTAGGTGTTAGATAGATGTTAGGTTAAAATGATTTCCAAGGCCCTTTCTTCATGTCTATCAAATTCTGATTACTTATTTACCTTGATATTTCATGACTAACGTTTTCAATGGTATCTGCCAACAAAAGTTAATTCCATGAATCAAAATTTTGTCCATTCTATCTTCTCACAATCCTGTACCTTCCAACTTCCTCATTACTATTATCATTATCAATCAATACTTGAACCTAGATTTTCCTAAGCTGGAGAATATAGCATTCTGATCACAAAGCCACCCTTAAATATATAAGCCTCTAACCTTACATATGTTTTTTTAACAGTTATTTAATTTTAAAAGGGCTGAAAACAAAAGCAGGTATACCTGCTTCTTTATCTTTTCAAAGGCTAACATCATGACCTTTTCTCTTTTGCATCTAAGAATCCCTAGTCTATATCAAAGTATAGCTCTGATGTCACCTCCTGTAGGAGGCCTTTCCTGAGCCTCCCAACTGTTACTATTCCCCGAATGCTTGTATTTATTTTTTTTATGTTTCTATATAGATTATATCTCTCTCAAGAGAACATAAGCTTTTTGAGGCCAGGCTTTTTTATTTTTATCTTTGTATCCCCAGCACCTATGGCTGGCATATAGCAGATGTTTAATAATTAATTGATTAGGATTTCGCTTCATGAGACTCAATTTGCACTAATCTCTAAGGAGTCATTCTGTTTCTAGCTTCCTTTTAATTCCACTCCAGTGCCTGTTGCGATAGTAGATCTTGCCTGGTTCCTGACCATGACATCATCTAGTTGGCTCTCCCTAACTAGTCAATCAGCTGAAAGTGACAGGATTGGTCATTTAGAATCATAAAGCCAGAGAGATGTTTTTTTATGAAGAATCCGTATGGAGATTTCCAAAACATTTCCAGTTCAACAATCTCCAACCTCCATTGTTATGGGTTTCCAGAGGAAATTCTGTCAACACTCCCTTCAGAATGTGTTTGATCACCCTCATTCTCGGGACATTCTTTTGTAATGGAACCAAGTACCCACTTGTCACCATAACTGGTCACCCTAGTACTTGGGACACATGTCATCAGGGTACTTTCAGCAGGAAAAACTCTACTAGGTAATAATCTTTTGACCTAATCTTGCTGGATCTGTGAAATTGTCAGAGTGTAGTATTTTTATAGCCCTTAGCACAACCTACAGGAGATGTGTGGGAAAGTGACTGTTTATATTGTCACTTTCTGTGACACCCTAATGAGGTGAATGTTCTAGAAATTGAAAAATCACACGAAAGAAAATGTTTTACTGCATCAGAATAAAATTAGCCTTTTTAAAAAATCCTCCAAATTTCCATTTACATATCTATTATCCATCTATATTTAACTGATTCAAATTCGCAGATATGCCTGTATTTATCAATCCTAGTGCGGAGCCTTTATATAATACCAAGAATGGTATTATACCTTGTGATATTATATTGCTGTTTTAAAAATATACTTGAAATTGCAGTCGTTCTCATATCACTCTACAGTATCTCCATGACTCCAAAGCCAGGCAATGGAACTGGAGGAAAAACAATATTTTAGCATTTGGGGAGCAAGGGTTTGCAGTTTATGAGGGGTAATCAAACATGGGTTTTGTTTGGTTTATGTTTGTAGCTGAATAGGGGATTTCCTTATTAGACTGCCATACAAAAACACAGGTACTTACTGTGATATTATCCCACATCTTCATATGCAAGTGGAATAGTATTCTTTAGCATTAAAGCTCCATTCAGAACGGCATGCCAGCTATAAAAAGGGGTTTGTTTGATCTCATATGCTTAGCTTCTTATTCAGGCCGTTGTATATTTTACACATCTCCAAACTCAGACCTATATTCTCAGTGCTCCCAGCAGTCTTATGTGGGTTTGTCTCCAAGCCAGATTTATCTTCGTATTTCCCATTATAGCCTGAGAGAGCTGTATTAAGGAAGGCTTTCTTTTCAGTTCCCGGTTGTGATTGCTAACATATCAAATTTATTCCTTCGTAATCCAGATCATTTTCCAGAAGCTTTGAGGCCTGTATGTAGTAGTTTGTTAGGGAGCTCATAGTAACTCTACACTGACAGACCAAAAAGCCCTTCGACTGTCACTTTATGTCATTAACAATTTTCTAAAGCCATTACAGATGGGATGGACTGATTAGAACTGAGGAGGGAGGATCTTTTTCCCAGCCAGAAATATCCCCTGAGACTTTCTTGGCGTGTGAAGTTTCTAGTGATTAATGGGCGAAAAATAAGGCCTCCTGTCCTACGGTTGCCATAGACTTTATTTGGGGAAATGCTTATTTATATTTGGTGAGTTCTCTAGATAGGTTGCCCCTTGAAGCCAAACGTCCACCAGGTAAAGCAAAATGTAAATGTGGAAATGGATTTTTTTAAAGCTCTTCTAAAGCTAGTGCTTAATTATTTGATTTTCCCTTCTTGCTTGAAAAGAGTTATTATAATTGAGGGGTCCTGCGTTGCTCTAGGACTAAAATGTTTATCTTCCTTTGGCCCCTTTTCCTCTTCTGCTGGCTTATTTCTGTAAATGAAAACTACAGCTGGAATATTGTTTTACTGCAAATCTCACACCAGCACTGTCAGTTGTGATGTGACACCAGAGATTCTTATCTGCAGGCTGGGTTGGAATTATTAAACATTCTCACATTGGGCGAAGTGTCGAGGATGAACAGCAGTGCAGGGAGGTGCACCCAACACTTCTGTCTTTCCCACCTGATCCTTGAAACATGACTCCTTTAAAAGGCTAATGTTCCCTTTCTATAGCTTTATAAAGAGACATGACAGCACTCAAGAACGAACAAGGACTGAGAATGTGGCTCGCTCTCCATCCTTCTGATTTAATGTGTTTTTTGAAAGTGGATCAAATCAGGGTTCCCTCAAGTAGAAAACAAACAATTGACTGTTGTTGAGAAAGTGCAACGACATTTTTTTTGTGGGGGGAATATTTACAGATAAACTATTGAGATGGTATTTACCTTAAGTATTTTCTCCTTCACTTTTTATATAGATATTTCTGACTAGGGCAATGGAGGCATGCTTTTAATTTTTATTACAGAGGATCAAACACACATTTCTATTTGATTTAAATTGCTACATTATTAAGGCATGACTGATACTACATTTTTCTATGAAGTATTAACCATAGTTATTTTTATTTTTCATTCCCCTAATTAATATTTTGAAGAATAGTTATTTTCATCTTCAAAGAAGTGCATCAACATTAATCTTCATGACACGTCCATAAGACTGAGAAGAAATATTACCTACATTTTAAAGATAAGGAAACTAAAGAAGAGTGAGTAAGCAATTTGTCCAGGATCACTCATTTGGCTTTACCCCTCAAGAGTTCCTGGGTTTCAGTTCTGGGAAAATATTAAAACTCTTTTTCTGAGCTTTGATTTCGAAAGCACACTATGGCACATGAGTCACTTGTATGCTGTTCTCTAAAGTTAAATTTGCACTGTGGTAGGAACTATTGCCAAGAGTTGTATAGAGAAGATCTGTGCTATGCTCTGGTGTTTATGCCACACAATTTTGCCTGGAAAGCATGAAATATACTTCCTGTGTTAAATCATCCTGCTCCAATCACATAAGCATCTAAAGTATATTTGAGTACTTTTGAAGAAAAAGCATTGCTTTTGCTTTTTGAACCATGTGACTTCAGAATCTGAGAAAGGATCTCAAATGATTGACTTTTAAGGTGCTCAGATAGATTGTTGATAGAACAACAATAGATGATGATATAAATGTTCATCTCTTAGTGTTTGTGTAGGTAGTCTCCTCAATCAGCCAGTTGATAGCATTTATTAAACACCAACTTAAATAGAGGACCAGATTTTGAGTCAGGAAGTGATGAGTTTGAATCCCACTTCAAACACCTAAAGCTATTTGACATAGACAAGTCTTTTTTCATGCCTCAGACTTATTTTCCTTATCTATAAAATGGGGATAAAGCCAGTATTTATCTGAATCAAATAAGATCATACCAGTAAAACACTTTGCAACTCTTAAAGCATTGCAGTAATGTTACTTATTATTAAGTACCTACTGTGTGCAAAGCACATTCCAAAATGAACTTTTTATCAGAATTGAACTTCAAGAGATTCTCCTTAAAAGTATATGAAAACCTTAGGGAGATCCTTAGGTGGTACAATTGATAGAATGCTAAACTTGAAGTCAGGAAGATCTGTGTTCCAGCCTAACTTCAAACAGTTATGTGACCCTGAGCAAATCATTTAACATCTTTCACATTTGGTTTCCCCTTCTATAAAATGGGGACCATAATAGCATCTACATCCCAGAGTTGTTGTGAGTATAAAGGGACATATTGTTGATAAAGTTCCTTGCAACCCTTCAAATAAAACATAAATACTAGTTAATATTTTTATTATTGGAGGAGGGTACCATGAAAGACTGACATAAAGACAAAAATTATTAATAAAATTTAATTTTTAAACTTGTAAAACTTGACTCCCAAGGCCCCTTCTATCTAAGTTTTTATATAGTAATTTCCTATCATGTACTATAAATTCTAGGCAAAATAGACTATTGATTATTCTCCAAATGTGCTATTATGTCTCCCAACTCTGTGACTGCATAATGGGCATTATGTATTAAGAATGCTGTCCTTTCTCACCTTGGCGTCATCAAATTCTACTTCCCTTTAAGGTTAAGTTCAAAGGACAAGAAAGCTTTTTTTTTTTTTTTGCCTAGTTGTTTACTGTTTCCAAAATTAGGTTACATTTCTATATGTGGTAAATGTAAATTCAGGAAGGAAGGAAACATTTTCCTTTCTCTTTTTGTATCCTCAATACCTCAGAGGAGCTGGAACATAAAAGATAATTAAATTGATGGAAATAGAATTGGTTCCTTATAATGCCACTATAAAATAGATATATATTCACAAGTATATTATGTTTACAACATACACATATATATGCTTGTATATGTACATGTTCATTGTGTTGTTCAGTGGTATTTAGTCCTGTCTGACTCTTTGTGATTCAATTTGGGATTTCCTTGGTAAAGGAACTGGTTACCTTTTGTTTCTCCAATTCATTTTATAGATGAGGAAATCGAGGCAAGTAGAGTTAAGTGACTTGCTCAGGATTACACAGCTTTAACATTTTTGTGGCCAGACTTGAACTCAGAAGAATGTATCTTTCTGACTCGAAGCCTAGCATCCTTTCCACCCCACCACCTAGCTGCCCATTCGTGAGTATACACACACACATATATATTTAAATTGATTCACAGTAGCCAGGTCTTTCTTTGATACTTGTTCATGTTCCCAAAAGCAGACATTCCCTAAGAACATCTAGGAAATATATAAATATATATCTGCATATCTTTATATGAATATATAGCTTATTACAACTCAAATATTTTAGATATTTTACTGAAGAAAATCTAAGTGACCTAAATTTATATGTACATAATATGTGCTGAATTTTTGTCATAAATCATCATTCTTTTATACTACACCCAAGACTAAATTTTGAGACTTTCTGGGTTTATAGCTATTATGCTATTAGTCTGAGGCAGCTGGGCACTATAGTGAACAGTGCACTGGACTTAGAATCAAGAAGACCTCAGTTCAAATCAAGCCTCAAACACTAACTCATCGTATGATGTCACTTAACCTCTGCTTATCTCAATGTTCTCATCTGTAAAATTGGTATGATAATTGCACCTTGTGAAGATCAAATGAAATAATAAATTTTCAGTGCTTCTTACTGAAGTGCTATGTAAATGTTACATAGCTCTAATAGTGTTATAGTCATTATATAGTAATAGTAAGTGCTATATAAATGTTAGCTATTAGCTATTATTATACACTCCCTATTTTAGTCCAATTGGGCAATTTGCTCTTCCTTATGTACACCATTCCATCACCCACATCTGTGCATTCGTAGAATACACATTATCTCCTTACTCTTCATCTTAGAACACCCAGCTTTCTTTAAAGTTCATTACATGTGCCACCTCCATATAATAATCAATATCTTTATATAATTAATTAAGGTTTGCAAAGCACATCACATATCATATCTCATTTGCCCCTCACAACAACTATGTGAAATAGGCGCTTTTACCCTCTCTTTTTTTAACCCTTATTTTCCATCTTAGAATTGATATTGAGTTTCGGTTCTAAGGCAGTAAGCAGTAAGGGCTAGGTAATTGGGGTTAAGCTAGGAAGTATCTGAGACCTAATTTAAACCCAGGACCTCCTATCTCTGGCTCCAACTCTCAATCCACTGAGCCACTTCTCCAATCACACCCATTTTTACATATGGAAGCTGAGAAATCTTAAGTAACTTGCCAGAGTCACAAAACTAGAATCAGAGGAAGAATTTCCCCTTGGATCTTCCAGGCTCCAGATCCAGAGCTCTGCATCACTTAGCTCCTTCCATAAGGTCTACTTTAAATGTCCCCAGTTATTAGTGCTTTCAGTTATCTCCAATTTATTCCGCATATATCCTGTATGTACATAGATCTTTGTATGCTCTCTCTACCTTTAAACTGTAAGCTCTTTGAACGCTGAAATTGTTTTTTGCATGCTTTGTCTTTCATAACATCTTTAGGACTCACCACAGTCCCTGGTACAGTTAGGTATTTTATAAACACATGTTGACTGCCTGACTTCACCTTCTAAAATTAACATATATTTCGGGGGCAGCCAGGTGGCTCAGTGGATTGAGAGCCAGGCTCAGAGACGGGAGGTCCTTGGTTCAAAATTGGCCTCAGACACTTCCTAGCTATGTGACCCTGGGCAAGTCACTTGACCCCCATTGCCTAGCTCTTACCACTCTTCTGTCTTAGAACCAATACCGAATATTGATTCTAAGACAAAAGGTAAGGGTTTAAAAATAATAAAATAAAATTATATTAACACATATTTCAATGGCAAATATGATCTATGTATTTATATGTGTATATTATTTTTCCTCAGTAAAATATAAGCCTTTCAAAGCCAGGGGTCTCTTCATTACTTTCTTTATGTCCTTAAGACATAATACAGTATCTGGCACACAGTAGAAGCTTAATGAGTACTTGTCTTGATGGATGAATGAATGAACAACCTTGAAAAGGTAATAAAACTATTTATGAAAAAATTCATCCTCTCCAAATTTCTCAATTATTTGGTGTGATCTTGAAAATATCATTTATGTTTTCCCTTATGGAACATCAATTTGTGTAGTAATAGAAAAGGTGCCTTTTCATATTAACTTAATGAGACCTTTCTAGAAAGAACCTAGTTTAACCAATGCTTTATATGATATCACGCTACCACCATGATCATTATTAATTTCAGTGACCAAATAGGAGATAAAAAAAGATTATTTTTTCTTTTGTTTTTAAACTCTCTGGGGCCATAAAACTTTTTTTTTCTCAGTACATTTTTACATTTATTTTTGAGACTGAATTAAATAATGAAAACTTTACTGGGAAGATTTCCTGTTGGGGATGAATACTTTTCATGTGGGAAGGCTAGAAACATTGTTTTTGTGCCAAAAGAACAAAACAAAATAAAAATCTGGACAGTCTGCAAAATCACAAGCTTAAATTTTCAGTGCCCAAACAAAATGTCTTAGTAAAGGCCCCCCCTTCCCTTTTATTAGTTGCAAAATAAACAGATCCCCAACAGAAAAGAATCTCTGCCTTCCAAGACCCTTTCCACACCTGAAATACACACTACACAGAAGTATTCATATGCCTACTTGAAAATTGGACTATTTTGGGTGGGTGGCGGGGAGAAGATCTACCCAACACAGAGAAGATATTTTGATAGGAGATGTTAACACAGTTATATTGGACATTCTGTCTTATTCAGAAAACATCTATTAAGGGCTTGTTATATGCAAAAAATTGTGCTACTTATTGGGTCACGAGGACCTGCCCACCATCATGTTTTCAAACTCAATTGCTGCAAGTCCACTAGCCCTTCCTATGTGGATCCTATGGGGAATACAGAAATGAGCCAATGAGACATTTAAATTTGTCAGGGCTTGACCACCACAATTCCCTAAAGGCAGATATCACAAGGAGAAGATGAGAATTAAGGTCCTGGTAGCCACTGAATTTTCACCAATTGGACATAAATTGGAAACACATGCCTCTGAACACTATCTTAATCCTTTTTTCTTTTTTCTTAGAATAAACTTCATAATCTTAATATCATAGGTATATTTAAATATTATCTGGTCTATTCCTTTCATTTGATAGTTTGAAAATTGATCTCTGTTGAAGTTAAGTGATTTGCCGAAGGTCTGTCTGTATCAAGAGTAGTCTTTGAATTCAGATTCTCTGACTGCCAACCAGTGTTCTTTCTGTGACACCACACTGCCTCATAAACATAAATATTACAATATGCAAAGAACAAAAGGAGAATTGTTTATGAAGCAATGGATTTCCTTGTTATGTGCCAATTAACTAGATCACTGGACTCACTCTCCCAAAACTGATTCACATTGGCAACTGAAGTCCCAAAGAATTTTACTAGCTACTTCTTCCCTCAGGGATCCTAGAAGAAATCAGGATGGGCTGGGGATTTTCTTAAGGATATCATCCCTCATGAGTCACTATCTAGTCTGTTACACTCAATATTGATTGTCAGCTAATATTTCCTAATATTAGTTGACCAATTAATCTCTCTTCAATATCAGTTAACCAATTAACATCAATTAGCTTTTTTCAAGTGGATATTGAGAAACAATGTACACAAACGTTTCAAATTACTATTATATTCTCTTCCACCATATTTATCCCTGAGAGGAATGGACTCCAAATTAGTATTTTCCCTACTAATTTCATTTCTTGGGAGTCAGAGCCAGTGGGTCAAGTTACTGACTTGCAAGACACAATGTTTCAGCTGCTGAATCAATTTACTACTAGGCTAGATCAATTGGGTCACTTTTCAGGGTTGGCTTGTCACCAGTTTCGGTTAGTCAAAAGTACTGTCATCCTCCTAGTCATTCTGACTCACAATCTAAGTGTCATTCTCAACTCCCCATTTTCTCTCATCCCTCAGATCTCATCAGTTGCCAAACCTTTTGATTTTAACTTTGCAACATCTCTCAAATATGACCCTTCTCTCCTCTGATACTGCCACCATATTGGTATAGTCCCTCATCACCTCATATCTGGACTATTGAAATATCCTTCTAGTTAGTCTCTCTTTTTCATCTCTCTCCACTCCCAAACATATTCCACACAATTATGAAAGATTCCATCTTAAAGCACAGATCTGACATCATCCCGTTCCTTCATCTAAGAAACCTCACTGGCTCGCTGCTATTGCCTTAATTCCTTCTTTGCCTCAGGTATCTGAGTGTTGTTACATTATAGCAGGCTGCCAACTACTTTGCCAGACTGAGGAAGCTTCTAGGTTTTGGCTATAAGAAGGAGGGTAATATTGAAAGGTAGTTGACTTAATTTGACTCTCTCTCTCTCTTAGTAATGTCACCAGCTCCAGGGATTCATTTGTCTCTATGTAGATGACTTCTAGGCAGCTAGATAGCACAGGGAATTAAGTGCTAGACCTGGAGTCAGGAAGATTCATCTTTCTGAGTTCAAATCAAGCACAAGATTCATTAGCTATGTCCCTGAGCAAGTCATTTATCCTATTTGCCCCAGTTTCCTCATCTATAAAATGAATTAGAGAAGGAAAATGGCAAATCACTTCAGGAACTTTGCCAAGAAAACTCAACATAGAGTCATGAAGAGTCAGATATGACTGAAAATGACTGAAAAGATGACTTCTAAATCTAATGCAACCCTCTACTTGCTCCTGAACTTTTATCAATCAGCTGCCTACTTAACATTTCTACCTAAAGGTCACATAATTATTTCAAACTCAATATGTTCCAATAAGAACTCAGTATCTTCCCTGAATCCTACCCCTTCTCCATGCTTCCCTGTGGATGTCCCAAGGACAACATCATCCTTTCAGTCACTCAGGTTCTCAGTCTCAGACTCATCCTCAACTTCTTATTCTCCTTCACTCCATATATCCAATAGGTTTCTATGTACTGTATTACTATTACTGTAGATTATTCTATTTCTACAACATCTCCTGCAGCCACCACTTTCTCTCCCTCTTATATATTCTACCATCCTGATTCAGGTCTCTAACACCTTTCGACTACACTATTTGTCTCCTAATTGGTCTCCCTGACTCCAGGCTTTCCCTTTTCCTATCAATCCCCCATGAAGCTCATATTCCTAAAGTATAGTCACTCTTCCCATTAAGAAGCTTTAACAGCTTCCTATTGCTTCTTGTACAAAAAGCAAACTTCTCCACCTAGTTTTTAAGGCCTTTAACAATTTGGCTCCAGCCTATCTTTCTAGATTAACCACTTTTTTCACCCACATGCACTATATTTCAACTAAACTGACCAGCTTATTGGTCCTTATAAACAATATTCCATCTCACACCTCCAACTTTGCACAAACTGGCCGCTCTACCTATAATGCCTCCTTAACTCTGCCTCATAGAATCCCTAGGTTTCTTCACAAATTATATCACATATGCCAAAACATCAATTTGGAGACTCTTTTGCTGTCTCAAATTGTTCGTGCTCTTTTCTCTGTCCATTACCCTTGGCAAATTGCTTTATCCCATGTAGAGGGATAAGTCAGAGCTGGACTCCGGGTTTCATTGGCAATGGAAATTCCCTAATGCAATAATCTCCTCTTCTGATGAGGGTCAGTTCCTTCTGTCTTACAATCTTCGACAGTTGTGTATAATATTCAGAAGAAAATGATTTAGCCAGGTTCAAAAAGAAACAGAAATAGGGAATAGGAAAAGAGTCTAAACCTTCTGCAATCTAAGACCAGTTCTCCAGGAGTTTTGCCATGTTGACTCTCATTTATACTGTTTATATTTAGTCAGAGCCAGCAAATATTTCATGCTCACTATGTCGGTTGCAATGGTAAACTCTGGAGATACAAAGAAAAACAAGTCCCTTCCTCCAAAAAGCTTATATTCTAATGGGGAGAAACATGTAAATACCTAGATACATAGAAGATATATACAAAGCAAATGAAGGTGATGTGAAGGGGGAAAGTATTAATGGCTAGAGTAATAGGAAAAGGCTGCACTGAAGGTCAAATTTGAGACGTCTTAAAGGAAAACAGGAAAAACTAAAGTGGAAATGAGAGGATAAGGCATTCCAGACATGAGGAACACACTTATCTATGTACATGTTATAGTGAAGAGTGATGAAATGAGTTAACTGTGGAGATGGTTGTTCTATAGTCATTTCACTTGCGTCCAACTCTTTGTGACCCCATTTGGGAGTTTTCTTGGCAAAGATACTGGAGCAGTTTGCATTTCCCTTCT
The DNA here is from genome assembly GCF_016433145.1 of Gracilinanus agilis. NCBI lineage: Eukaryota > Metazoa > Chordata > Mammalia > Didelphimorphia > Didelphidae > Gracilinanus > Gracilinanus agilis. Next base: position 516,223,191 of record NC_058131.1, read on the forward strand.
CTAACTCATTTTTACAGATGAGGAAATGGAGGCAAAAACATTCTAAGTGACTTGCCCAGGGTAACACAGCTAGTCTTTAAGGCCATATTCGAACTCAGGTCTTCCTGACTCCAGACCTGACATTCTATTTACTGAGCCACCTAGTTGCCCCTAACTATGGTTGAATCCTAACAATTATTACTTTTATAACCTTCACAAGTCAATTTACCTACATATATCTCAATTTTTTTCGACCACAAAATTAAGGAGTTAGACTAGATAATCTCAAAGTTTCTCTATGATGCTGTAACTAGATGACTTCAAAGGTCCATTAGAGCTCCAAACCTATTATCCAATATTGTATTCCCCCAGAAGAATGAAAGTTCCTTGACGGTAGGGATGGGTCTGTTTTTCTTTTATGTTCTCTGTTACTAGCATAGTTACTGATATATATAAGCAATGAATAAATGTTTGTCAAATAGGCGACAAAAAGAAGTATTGGCATTGAATATTCCTAGATTCAGAATACTTAAATTAAGGTAATCAGCCAATAGAAGTTATGTTTCATTGGTTCTAGTATCAAAGTCTACATGGACTAAACCTAGACAAAATTTTGACTTAGGAAAATGTTGCCCTTTGTGAGGAGGTCGTGGAGTGTTGAGGGGAGAGAATAATATCTCCTCTCTGAGATATTCTACTAATTATTTTAGGCTAGTTTTCATTTTTCTCAATGTAGTACTTTGACCTCATTCCCTCTACTTTTCACTCCCACCAATAATCTAAAAAAGTTAATCATAACAAAGTGTTGCAGCGTTACCTCTCCTAATAACTTTTTGCTTTAATAAGTCAGAAGCCCAAAGCCAATATTGAGCAACAACATTCAGCACATTAGAGGAATGGCTTAAGGCTTTGGGTAATTCCAATCCTGCCATTCTTTGTTGACAGGCTTTTCCAGACAGCATTGCCTGAAAAAGATCATTTCCTCACAAAATACATTCCTTTAACTTGAGGTCAGGCTGAGTTACTCTTGAAATGTGGAGAATATTTCTCCTCTTGCTTTTTTGTGTTTTCATTAAAGAGTAATGATACAATCAGAGCCCACGTTGGCATTCGTGCATAATGTTAGCCTTTGAGGCTGTCTCAAACCCACGGTGTTTTTCAGTTATAAGCATATGAAAAAATGTTTCAGGGGAAATGGTTGAAACTTATAAATTAAAGGTTCTTCAATATTGCATCTGGCTGTAACATCTAATTAACATTTTCAAGGCTACAGTTTCATTTAAATGAATGGCAAGCCTTTGACTGGCAGCTACAAGACAGCTCATGATCATGATTACAACAAAGTAATTTGCCTTTGTCAGTTTCAGACTTTCAGTAATAGTGTTCTCTTGGCTTAATAAAGTTAAGCACCACTTACAATCGGTACTTCATTTTGCTTCTTTCTATTCTGTAGCGTGGTGGTTGTTCTGTTCTCATAGCAGCCATCTGTGTGGGTGTTCATTTGTACTCTCCCACTGTGTGGGTACTCTAATTCCCAAGCTCCTCACTTTAGAATAGTTGTTCAAAGTGCAGTTTGAAATTTTATAAGCCAGTTTTCATTATCATTAGCTTAATGTACTAAAGCTTTATACTGCCCAATATGATTCTATTTTGACTCATGTTTGTAGGCATTCATAAAACCTTTCATGGTTTAATACTAGTGTTAAAATAACCAGTGGAAAATATGTCACAATGAATTAAAAAAAAACATCACACACAGACATACATATACACACAACAACTAATCCGAGGCTAAAGAAACCCCATACAATTTATTATAAAACCCTGAGTCTGGGTATCAATTTTAGAATAATAAAATATTTTTTCTGTGACTTCATTGGGTTCAACAGCAGACAACATGATACATTTGAATTGATTGAAGGTTTGTCTGTTATTGTCAATTTTGTTCAGCAGATGATCTCAATTTTCAATTCTTGCTTCAAGAATTTCGATAATTCAAGATAGACAAAAAAGATCAATTCTTATCCTTTAGAGAAGATTCTTAGCCTGTTTGGTGTCATAGACACCTTCAGAAAAAAATTTTTTGTATAACCAATCTCAGAATAATGTTTTTGAATATATTAAATAAAATACATAAAATTAAAGGGGAAATAGGTTGTATCAAAATATAGTTGTCAAAAATATCTTTCTCATTGAAGTTCATTGACCCCTCTGAAATCTAGCCAAGTATCTGAAATTAAGAACACCTGCTTCACAGCTGTCTATTTTTACTTCATTTTAGGGGCTAACCAATTGTTATTTTTAAAGCTTCATTTGTATCTTTTGTTTTTTACAATATAGATATTTCTTATGAATGATACCGTCATTGATTCCCTTCTTTCTAACAAGGAAAATCAGCTAGGCAAAACCAACACAATATCCACTTTAACTGAGTAAGTCACATTCTGTACTCATAATTCTCCAACTCTTTTCAAACTAAGGAACTATTTCATCATACATTCTCCAGGATGAAAATTGATCAATATATTTAATTAGAATTCTACATCAGGGGCAGCTAGATGGCTTAGTGGATCGAAAGCCTGGCTCCAAGACAGGAGGCACTGAGTTGGTCTGACCTCAGACACTTCCTAGCTGTGTGACCCTGGGCAAGTCACTTAACCTCCATTGCCTAGCTCTTACCACTCTTTTGCCTTGGAGCTAATACACAGTATTGATTCAAGATGGAAGGTAAGGATTTTTTAAAAAAAGAATTCTGCATCAATATATTTAATTTCAAGTCAATTATTTTTATATCAATATTATAGCCCATTACATTTTTATGCCAAAATTTATTCAGACATTGCCCAATCAATACTCACACATACTGTTTTTAGTTTTCTGCCAAAAAAAAGTTGTTATGGATTTTCAACATATATGTGGCTTTTCTCTCTTTCTTTGACTTCTTAGAGTATATGGCCAATGATAGGGAAGTCATTAGGTCAAAGAATAAAAATAACTTAACCAATTTTGAAGCATAAATTCAAATTTTATTTCCAAAAGAAAGAGATCAATTCACAGCTCAACTAGCAAAGTATTAATGCACTGGTTCTCTTGAAGAACCTTCAACATTATTATATTATATATTATACCAATATTATATACTATTATCTTTGCCAATTTGAACGATGTGACTTGCAGAACTACCTAATTTCTCCTCATGTGATTCACCATAAACAACTGATCAAACTATTTTTAACTTGCACAGTGAGCATTGTCCAGGATCTTAAAATATTTTCCAGAATTTAAATGAGCACAATATATGGAAAACAGGATATATTTACCCAACTAGAAATGGATTCATCTTCTCTATCCACCATGGATTCATTCCTCAAATTAATTGTATATGAGAACTAAAAAAAATTTCCACAAGGAGGATCTAATCACATGTCAAATACAGTAAAGGAAATGAAAATTGATTTCCACAAAATATTTGAGGGGAAAAATCCCAACTATGGGGGAAGAGAAGTTACTTCAAATCAAAATGACATCATTTCTTCTGCTAAACAATATAACCCACATACACTTTTATATGTATTTAGTTCTATTAGAAAGTTAAAGAGAGATCAGTTGGGCTAGAAGTTAAGAAATCAGTCTTGAATTCAGAAAGACTGTATAACCCTGTAAAAGTCCCTTAAATTATCCATGTCTCAGGCAGCTCCGAGACTGTAAGTTGCAGAAAAATTTCTACTCTGCATTGGTAGAGAGAATTTTTTTTCCTGGAAATTTTTCTATGTTGATGAATTCACAAGTTTAGATACATAAGTAAATAAACAAACAAATTCTAGAATTGAATCTCATCAGATGTCAATACACAAATCCATGTTGTAGGAAATATGAAATATGTGTTGCTAATTTGATGATATAAATTAAAGTTAGGAGATGTCCTTTAAAAGATTACACATAGTTAGAATGTCAGAATCCATTTAGTTAAACATTGCAGCACTGTATACACAAAACCCTAGGATCTCTAAGAGATTTCATGCTTTTTTAATATACTTTTCTGTGGAAATTTGGAAAGTAATAAAATAAAGGTGAAAAGCAGTAACTTTGTTCTATGACAACAAAGAAAATAAAAGAAAGAAAGAAATCTAGGCTTATTTCAACATTGTATTGACTTTTTAAAAACAAATCCTTACATTCTGTCTTAGAATCAATATTGTGCTTTCGTTCTAAGGCAGAAGAGTTGTAAGAGTTAGGCAGTGTGGGTTGTGACTTACCCAGGGTCACAGAGCAGGAAGTGTCTGAGGCCAGATTTGAACCCAGGACCTTCTGTCTCTGGACCTGTTTCTCAGTCCACTGAGCCACCTAGCTGCCCCCAATATTGTTGACCTTTTGATGATTCACTTTGGCTATTGATCTAGCTTCAGCCCTTTAGGACCACCAACCAAACAAATGATATAGGTTTTACATGAGATTTCGTATACACGTGCAAGATTTCCTGGAGTCCATTATCATGGCAGCCCATTGAAGTAAATATCTGTATAAGTGGAATATCCAGCAGTTTGTATTTCACTTTCCCCAAGAAGTAAGAAAAATTACAAGCTATCCAACCTGCTAAGAGTTGTGTTTTGACTCTAAAGATAATAATTAATATTTATGTTACATTAAAGATTATAGGGCCCTTTATATGTATATATTATCATATATATACATGCATATAAATTTGTTTGTGTGTGTATATATATACACATAAACACACACATGAGAGGCAATGTAACATCATAGAATCTATGACATAGATCCTCAAAATCAACATGACCAATAGTCACTTCTGGAGTTTGACTCATGTCAGCCAAGTAGCCCTAGTATATTCACTTAGTCTTTTACTGCTCTAGGAAACTCTCTTAACACTCTAAGTAGCAGAGAAAGCGCTACTTGCATTGTTAGAAGGAGCTTCACTGGGGAGTTCCCTATTTCAAATGAAAATCATAGATCTATTTCTTTTCAAATTCTTTTCTTACTCTTATGAATAAGAATCTTTGAATTCTATTGAATCTTTTGAATTCTATTCTTATTTGAATGTCACTGCAATCCTATGAGATAGACACTACTGGTACTTTTTCCATTCTACAGATGAAAAAGCCAAGACTCTAAGAAGTGAAAGGAGTCGTCCTTGGGCACACAGGTAAGACTTGATTTCAGGTTTTCCTGAATCCAATTTTAGCTTTCCTTCTATTATACCATACTTTCTTTAGGTAAGTTAGACACATTGCACTAACATTTTCTATCAAATCTGAGATGATTCTGTGAATTACCAGAGAAGACGAGTTGAAATTATATTGCTATATGTCAATGTCTAATTTATTAGCAAAGTTAATTCACTTAGAAATCTTTAATTCACTTAGGCAGAAAAAAATGTTGGGTAGCAACATAATAGTGTTTTATCAATTAAAGATGGCAACATTTTGTTATGATGAAGTAACATAAAGGGATGAACCTTTAACAAAACACAAGATGATTTTTATGGTGATTCTTTGTCTTCATTTCTAAATGCTTCCACAGAGTCTCTGGGGTTTTTTATTCCAGTATTTTATGTTTGTTATTGATTTCATGTTATACAATAAAATAAGAACCCAATCTCCATTTTTTATTTACACACAGCCAATCAGATTGAACCTGCTCTTCTTACATCCTTCCTTTGCTATGACTAAATAAACCTCCTTTTATTCATTGTTAAGTGAATTTCACTATTTGCTTTTGTTCCAGGCTTGGACCTAACATTCCTAGCTGGACTGATCAACTCTGACCTATCATACCAGGTACCTGACTACCACTTATCAATAATTTCTTTGTCATTTTAGACCTTGTTTTGACTTTACAATTATAGTTATGAGTGTGTATGTATGCATATATGTATATATGTACATGTATGTATATATACACATATACATATATAAAGTTATTAGTCCTATCTTTACAACTTTGTCCCTAATGGTTGACTTTTACCCAAAGTATCTATTTTCTTGTGACTAAGCTTGTGCTCATCATTCTAATACTGAAGTAAAGAAGGTTCAAATGAATCATCTCTAAATGACAAAGCAAAGAATAAATAAAACTCACTTTTTGGTTGAATGTTTTGCCCAGAGCCCCGAAGATGGTAAATTACTGAATGCATAGACTAAGAATTGTAAGTCGGACTATATCAATTTGAAGACATACACTTGTTATCCAAGCATACCACTAATAAAGATACCTGATTGTTAATGGTATTTATGTAGCTTTAGTTATATGTTTGCTATTTAGCACTAAGAACAGTACAGTTTGAAACAATGATTAAAAAATAGAAATAGTATCCATCAATGGATATATTTTATTTTGAATTTACTGACAAAAAAAAGTGCAGATGGCACCCAAAATAAGTGACTGGCATGGACCAGGATCTTCTCTGTGAAAATGACTAATGCATCACTACCCTTCTGCCAGAACTGCATGGAGAGGCTGCCAAAAATGATCGTATTATTATCAGCTAGAGTTCCCAATTGTTCACTGTTTGTGACACATATGGATCCTCTGAAATACAGAACTCCTACCTAAAGAAACATTCATATCATTATGAAATGTGAACTTTTGCATGTTTTTAGAATGTTTTAAGGAAACCGCATTTGGTCTACAGTAAACAGACATATTTTCCTCCATGTCATTCAGCAAATAGCAGTGCATGAAGCGATAAATGAGATGAGAGTGTCAAAGCTTAAACATTTTGCAAAGCCAAATTAGAACTCCTACAAAAATATGGTTAGGTGGTAATCTAGATGCATGACTCGTTACCTCACCTGGGTTAAGCAGGGAAAATAGCAGGTTAGCTAATGTGATAAAAAAAATTAAAAAATAAATAAATTCCAAGATTGTGCTGCTTATAGTTAACTTGTTAAAATATAGTCCCAGCACTTGGTGATGTGCTATATGTGATGGCCTAGAGATAACATATTTCCCTTCTGGCTTCTCTAAACATATAAATCTTTGCTAATCTTCATGAAATGAGGGATGTGTAAGATTCCTGAACATATGACAAGTAAAAAGAATACCAAATGGGAGGTCAGTCTGACCTGATATATTTCACACAGTAAGCAAACGTGCTACTGAATATTTAGCCACACTTCAAAAAGGCAGTTCTTTGACCCAATACAAAATCATTGGCATCAAGGAAACTTAGTGGTCCATGAGTTCTATTAGAGCTTTAATAATGATTTTTTAAAATGAGATCTTAGCAGTTTTCTTTGGTCTTAAAAGTTATATAGTCAGAGGCATTTCTTGAATAGAAGTATAAGTCTGATAAATAAGTCAATTATCTCCTCAAACTTTTTGGTGATTTTTGTGGATCCTCTGAAAAATAATTTTTAATTATTCATACGGAATGATTATGAATGTGGGAGACAGTGTAGCAAGTGAGGAAAACTATTGGTTTCTAAAAGTAGAGAACGTGAAATCATGATCCCTCCATCAATACTTGCTGCCTGTGTGACCTTTACTGTCTAGATTTCCATTTCTTCCTCTTTAAAAAGTGGGGTAGAGATTGGACAAGATGATTTCTGAGGTCTTTTCCAGCTCTAGATCTAAGCACAACCTTACCTAACTTAACAAATTAGCCCGTGTTCTATTGATTTAAAAAAAAACTTTTTAAATGTTTTTTTTTTTAAAAAAGAAACTATGTATCTTTATTCTAATCATGTTCTCACTATCTGCTTCCACTGGACTTGGTAGTTGATTCTTGCCTTTACAGGGGGTAAATAAAATTATCTGGCTGATATAGAGGATTGCTTCAATTGTCAATATCTTTAGGTGAAATGTCTTCCATCTGTTCTGTCTCCATTTCCTTGTGCTCAGTTTCTTTGAATTATTGTTGTTATTGTCAAATGTTTCCCTATACTGTTAGTCCATATGGATTTCCTGGTTCCTGATACGCTACTCAAATTTTTGATAATTCATGTTCATTTTCTATTGTTACCTCACTTACTCCTGGTTTCATAATGCCTTCTTAATTTCTTATTCATTGCATGCTTGTGTCTAATGTCATTGTTCATATATACCCTGACTTCTGCTTGAATGCTCAATATACTGTTTTACTGGCTCTAATCATCTTGGTTCTCCAAACCACACACACAGTCATAGTGTAAGTGTTGTCAGATGCAATGAGATTCCTGTGAAATTGAAATGATTACCACATTACCCTGAAATTCATCTCGAAGGGCTAAAAAAGAAAAAAAGGAACTCATCCTCTCTGAAGGGCTATCTATAGTCATTGATAACTCAACTCCTCTCATAATAGTCATCTCTACATATGAAATGCCCAAACCACTGAATAAGGGTAGAGCACTGAAGAAGAAATTATGAAATTTGAAAAGCAACACTAGAGAATGAGTAAATTGTGAATGTCTTTAAACACAAGATGCGAACATTGAAGGATTCATGGTTTCAACCTTCCTTCACCAAGATAGACTTCAAACTTTCTCAGTTTTAGAAACTGAGTCCCACAGAGTTGCTCATGTAACATACAGATTAACTGACTTACCCAGGGTCATATAGAGAGTATCAAAAACATAGTTTAAACCAAATATTTCCTGATTGTGTCTGACACTATCCAGTAGAACCATGTTGAATTTAATATGAGATTATTATTAAATGTAAAAATGTTTGGAGGTGGTGATGTCCCAGACCAAGGCTCAGTAAAGATGAGGTACCACATTTCATTATAATATAGGCTTGTAACCCATGTATGCCAAGCATGTAATTGTGGGTTCTATCAACATATGAGCTGTCACAATGCCATAAAGGCAGATGGGCATGAACACACACAGTTAGGAGACCCCATACCCAGATGAATTGAGGAGAAATGATAAAATACCCAGTGCAGGATGTCTAAATTGTTTATGATTTTTTGTTTATATGGAGTATGTGCCCAGAAGGAGCCTAGTTAACTCCTTGTTAACCAGGTTAACAAGGTGAAAGGATGAGGCCTCTTTTTCTGGCATTAAAGATGTCTCCTCTAATAAATGCTTGTTGAATTGAATTGAATTATTCATGAGTTTTTAGTGCTAGTCCTTCCTGCTTTGAATTTTCTTTCAGCTTGGGCAGCTAGGTGGCATAGTAGGCAGTATAGTAGATAGAGTGCTAGAACTAGAGCCTGAGTTCAAATACAGCCCTAGACCCTTACTAGCTGTGTGACCTTGGGCAAGTCACTTAGCCTCTGTTTTCTTTAGTTTCCTCAACTATAAAATGGGGGTAGTAATGGCAATGACCTCACAGAGTTGTTATAAGGATCAAGTAAGATAGTATTTTCAACATGCTTAAACACAGTGTCTAGCGCATTGTAGGTGCTTTTTAAATGTTGGCTATTATTATTGTTGTTGTTATTATTTCAGGATAAATGAGATTAAATATCCCTATTCCATATATCGCTAGCCTGAGAACTGTATGGAAATTAAGGACCCTTTAATAAATGATGTTGTCGATACCTAAAATGGTCTTTGATCTTATATTTAAGAGAAAAGCTTGGGCTGAAGCATGAGAACAAAAGGGTGATTTGTGAAGACAGAAAGTAGACCATGTAGCCCAAAAGTTTCATTTTTGTGCCATTGGCTTATATGGAACTATTTGTTACTTAAAGTAGTTAATTCATTAAGTTCATTTTAAAAGATGTTGCAGGGAACAAACTCCAAATAGAACAGTTGGAAGCATTACTGTCTGCCATGTTACACGAATTCATTTCTGTATTTAAATTGAAAGTTCCCAGTTCAGTTGTTCTTCATCCATTTTTCAATGTCTGAGGAATTTAAAGTCATTACTTAGAGGAAAAGATTCAAATGATGTTTAATGAATGGAGTGAGTCATTTCAAAAGACCATGTTAGGGAATTGTCTGCCTCAGAATCAGAAGACATTGGGAGCAAAAACCAAGAAGGGACTAGAAAATGGCTGAAGTATTATCACTAATGAGAGGAGAGAACAGAAAGGAAGAACAAATATATATATATATATATGTATATATATATACATATATATATATATGTATGTATATGTATATATGTAAGTTGGATTCCACATTAGACCTTCTTTTTTTTTTCTTTTTTTTTTCTTTTTTCTTTTTTTTTTTTTAAACCCTTAATCTCGGTGTATTGTCTCATAGGTGGAAGAGTGG